>NC_033803.1:38711753-38821947 GCF_001876935.1 Asparagus officinalis
AAAGCTCTTTTTTAGGAGGAGAACAATGCTGCTATTGTGGGAGAAATTTCTAAAACCATGACATAACTATGTGTGTTAGGCCCGCATAAACAATTGCTTTTGTTAGCTTTTATTGTTCATTTGTTCATGTAGCAAGGTCTTCTTGTTTGCCCTGGCTTGTTATGTGAGGATTTTACGTGCTGAGAGGATCAGCAACTCTGTTATCATACTTTTTAGGGGGGAAGAGGTAGCATAAGAAGATTATACCAACCATCTATGATTCGGGTAATAGGTGATGTCAGGGTCCTCTCCCTATTCTAGAGTATGAAGTAATTGATGTTCTCCTCTATTTTTCTCTAAAGCCTCTAAGCAAATATCCTTTGGTATATATCTATTGGGGGGCCGACATGCCCACCTTGCCGCGAAAGCGAATCGCCTTGAGAGAAAGCCCTGGCTTTTATTTTCACAAAACACAAGCCAATCTCGATGTTTCTGTTTCGCGATGAAAACAAGAACAAAAGTAATATATCTCAGCAAGGTGAGATATACACTCTTCTCAATATCAGATCTAGGTCTGAATATCGAGGAAACTAACAAGCAATAGCCAACACACAGAAAACAATAAAGACACGAGATTTACATGGTTCGACAAACATGCCTACGTCCATGGGGAGGGGTGATGGGAGATTCCACTATGAAGGAGAACACCGACGACTTGCACAACCAGCAAGCTCGTCCCAAAGAGAATAGGCTTCAATTTTACTCAAGAAAACTAACCTCTTTTTTGTACAATCGCTCCAAGTTCTCTCTCTTTTTATTCCTCAAGATCTCACCTTTTAGATCTAAAAATTCTCTCTGCGGGCGCCTAAAACCTCAGTAAACCATCCTAAGAAACCTTAGGAATGAGTTCCTATTTATACCAAGGAAACAGAGCCAAAACAAGGCACAAGTACCCGCTATTCGGATCCGCGCGAGACACATCAAGTGTTTCGTGCGGGCCGGCAAGACACCTTTTGGTGTCTCGCGGCACGCCGGTGCACAGTTGTTCACAATTCTCCACCTCGTACATTATTTGATAAACCTTAAATTTTCGACGAACACTAGAAGAATGTTGTGAGCATCACAAGAGAGATCTGAAACACCAAACCAGGCCAAAACTAGCTGCATCATTATACCATAGCTGCTTACGTACCCTTTGACGGGATCAAGCTAACCATAATTCTGAATAGTCTCCATCTCACCCCATCACCGTCCCGAAGAGCCATACTCTCTTAGGCAGATCAACACGGGCTAATATGAAGCAAGTCCAAGCAATGCTGAAACTTGCTACCTGTCACCGTCTTGGTTAATATCTCTACTAGATTCTCATTTGTGTGCACCTTCATGAGAGAAATATCACATTCCTCTGTGACATCCGCACAAAATGATACCTAACGTCGGTATACTTGGTACAAGCATGATGAATCATACTTTGACTATCGCACTACAAGTTCACACAATCCTGCTCAATCCCCAAATCATCTAGAAGACCCCCCAACCATAATACTTCCTTCACTCTCTCTGCCATGGCCATATACTCAGCCTCTATAGTAGAAAGTGTCACTGTAGCCTGTAACATCGATCGCCAACTAACTGGAGCACCATGTATTCTGAACACATAACCAGTAGTAGATCACCGTCTGTCTAGATTGCCCTCATAATCTGAGTCAACAAAACTATCAATCTGACAATATCTCCACCAAAGCACAGACCCGTATCTGTGGTACCCTTCAAGTACCTCAGGACATATTTTACTACTTCCCAATGTGCATTTCCCAGATTTGACATGAACCTACTGATAACACTGACCGCCTGTGAAATATCTGGACGTGTACACACCATTGCATACATTAAACTGCCAACTGCCCTAGCATAAGGTACACGATCCATGTGTGCCTTCTCTTCCGCTGTAGTGAGAGATTATTTACTTGAGAGCATGAAGTGTGGATCCATGGACACTTTGTATCCCAAACCTTGCGATAACCCGCTCAATGTAGCCATTCTGACTCAAGAACAATTACTGATTTGCTCGTTCTCTTCTAATCTCCATCCCCACCATTTTCCTATTAGCACCCATGTCCTTCATCTCAAACTCTTTACGAAGTTGAGATTTTAACCTATCTATCTCCATCTTGCTTCTCGAAGCAATAAACATGTCATCCACATACAAAAGAAGATAGATATAATCACCTCCATGAAGCTTCCGCATATAAACACAACAGTCACAATCACTTCAGGAGAACCCATGCTTTAGCATGAAGGAGTCAAATTGCTTGTACCACTGTTGATGAGATTGTTTTAATCCATGAAGGAGAACCCATGCTTTAGCACGAAGCAACATACATGATTCTCCTTATCCTTAGCTTTGTAACCCTCAAGCTGATGCATATAGATTTCCTCATCTAAGTCTCCGTGCAAGAAGGCTATTTTGACATCGTGTTGTTCCAGTTCAAGATCACTGTGAGCAACAATACTCAATAGCACCCGAATAGAACTGTGTTTTATCACCGGAGAAAAGATCTCATTGCAATCCACACCCTCTCTTTGTGCAAAACCCCTTAGCCACTAGTCTAGCCTTGTACCTTATACCGCTAAGCTCGAAAGGATCCTCCTTTCTCTTGTATACATACTTACAACTAATAGCTTTTCTTCCTACGGGCAATGGGGCTACCTCCCATGTTTGGTTCTTCCGGAGAGATTCCATCTCTTCCTCCATCACAGCCAGCTAACTCTCACTATCTCTGTCCCGAATAGCTTCTTTGAAGGTGACCGGCTCATCGCCCTCCACTGAGAGTGCGTATTCAACCAAATTTACCTGCCTATAGTGCTTTAGAGGATGATCTGACCTTAACTTCTAAACCTACTTATATGCTTGCCTTGGCCTAGTGGAAGCTAAATTGTCTTCGAGCTGCTGTCAAGCTCATCATCACTCCTTTCTTGAGTGTCTCCATGACTTTTCACTTGAACACGACTAGAACCTAGTTGGTCTTTAGGTACTATCTCAATCACCTGGGATTTTAAGGTCCCAACGGTCTCAACACCATCGTCCTCAGGCGCCCTAGCTTTGATAAAGCTATCATGGATTTCTCATCAAATGTAGCATCTCTGCTGATCACGAATTTGGAATCTTCTATACACCAAAGGCGATAGCCTTTTACGTCCTTTGCATACTCCAAGAATTTTACCTTCTTGGCCCTCGCGTCAAGGTTTCCCTCGTTGACGTGATAGTAGGTTGTGCATCTGAAAATCCTGAGCCTATCATAATCTGCATGCTCCCCTGACCATACCCGATAGAGTACATCACCATCCAATGTCGAATGTGGAGAACGATTCACTATTTAACAAGCTATAGCAACCGTTTCTGCCCACAATTCTTTGCCCAAACCAGCATACTATCGTACATACCAATTACTTTCTCCCGTAATGTATGGTTTAGTCTCTCTACGACTCCATTCTGTTGTGGTGTAGACCTGACTGTCTAGTATCGAGCAATACCCTCCTGATCATAGAACTTCTTGAAAGCACTATCTGTATACTCTGTACCATTATCAGATATCAGTATCTTTAACTTCCTGCTTGTTCTATTCTCAACCATTACTATCCACTTCTTGAATGTCTCGAATACCTCATTCTTATGTTTAAAAAAATAAACTCAAGCATACCAGGAATGATCATCTATCAATGAGAAAAAAATACCCGGAACCGCCCTTGAAAGTTGTTGGAGCCGGATCCCAAACATCTGTATGCACATAGTCTAATATACCTTTACTCTTGTGCTTGCTTTTCAAGAACTGGACCATGTGCGTCTTTCCATATACATAATCCTCACAAAAATCTATGCAAGGTTTCTTTATGTTCTTAAACAAACCTTCCTTACCAAACAGATCTAGACTCTTCACTATCATGTGCCCAATCCGCCTATGCCATAACCGAGTGTGCTCACATAAGTCTTCACCACTTCCATCAGTTCTACCCGCTGCATCTTCTGTCACTTTTGTACCCAAGAGATTATATAGATTACTATGACGAATGCCCTTCATCACTACTAAGGAACCTAGAACAACCTTTTTTACTCCGTTCTCTATAACTATCTTGCACACCGGAGTCCAAAGCACCAAATGAGATAAGATTCTTTTGTAAGTCGGGAACATGCCTCACATCCGTCAAACTTCTGACCATTCCATCATGCATCTTGATTTTGATATCACCAAGCCCCACCATTTTACAAGCATGGTTATTCCCCATCAATATGGTTCCACCATCAATGCTCTTATAGGTAGTAAACCACTTCCTGTTTGGACCCATATGATAAGAGTAACCCGAATCAAGAATCCTATTACCAGAGGTATCTTCACCACACATAACGGTGTAGCATTCTTTTTCACTCCCTTCCTATGACATTGCTTGCATAGTTTGCCTCTTCCTTGCCTTCTCTTCTCTTGGTTTTATTATTGTTCTTCTTCTCATCTACTCTCTTGTTAGGACAGTCAACCTTGAAATGCCTAAGCTCACTACATTCGAAACACGGTCTTCCTACAATAGGTCTCAATTTTGATCTAGATTTTCCTCCCTTGTATTTTCCTTGCTCATTGCTCCTTCCTCTTACAAACAATCCCTGTGCTTGCTCCTTGTTATCACCAGTGGCCATATCACTAGTTACAATTTTTCGAAGATTGTCCCCTAAAAGTGTCGTTCTAGTCTCATCCATCTTCAAATTATCGCCGACAAGAATTAATGTTTGTATTAGGTTTTCATAAGACTTCAGTAAAGAAAGAAGTACTATAAGTGCTTGATCCTCATCTTCTATTATCACATCAATATCCTTCAAATCCGATATGATCCAATTGAACTTATTGATGTATTCCTGAATTGATGATCCTTCCTCCATCTTGCAAGTATACAATTTAAATTTCAAGTAGATCCGATTTGTTAGACTCTTTATCATGAAGGTACTCTCTAACTTTGACCACACACCCGCAGCCATTTCCTCTCCATCCACTAAGAAAGCTATATCCCTCTTAAGGCATAGGATAATCGATGCTCGTGCTTCGAGATCTAACTCCTCCCAGTCCTCATCAGATATATCTTTGTGCTTCTTTTCTTTTCCTACCAAAGCCTTGTACAATTTCTATAAAATTAATAGGTTTTTCATCTATATCCTCTAATAAGAAAAATCATTCTTCCCATTGAATTTTTTAATCTCATACTTTCCTATTTTAACATTTTTACTGATAGACGTCATTCTCCGCTTGTTTTAGTAAAACCGCTTCTCTCAGGAATTTCAACAAATATAATGTGTCCACCACTCAATAACCAAGCACCACCTCAAATCTGAAGTTATACCACCACCAATCTGATTAAGGAATTCTAATACCAATTGTTTGGGGGGGGGGGCGCAACACGCCCACCACTCCACGAAAGTGAATTGTCTTGAGAGAAAGCCCTGAATTTTGTTTTCACAAAACACAAGCGAACCTTGATATTTTTATTTCACAATGAAAACAAGAGTAATATATCTCAGTGTAGGTGTTAAAAATTGCCTATAGGTTCCCGCATGTAGTTCAAAACGGAGAGATGGCGATGAACACTATTATCCGAGTCAGAAAGAATTATCCAAGTCAAAGAGGATCATCCGATACTATAAAAAGAAGTGAAGGAACGCGAGTGAAATGTTAAAACGTGTGAAACGACGAAGCAAATACAATCAGGAGGGCTCAAGGTGGCTTGCATACGTGCGGGGTTACTCTAGAGTGACCCGCACGAAGAAGTAATATTTTGACAATAATAAGATTTGAACCTGAAAAATCTCAAAAGACAAAAGTTGTAGCGCTCTTCGTTATCTTTCCAACTCATCTTGAATTTTTTCATTCTAAGCTCGAATGAGAGAATTAAAACCAAAATACTGAAGATAGTACAAACTATCTCGGAAAATCCGAGTCACCTCAAATTGACTCAGAAATTCTGAGTCACTTCGAAGTGACTTATGCCCAGGTCAGCTCTTGACATATTTTCTAATAAGATTGGCTTTTAAAACTCCTTGGGGTCATCAATAAACATGTGAGGTTATCCTTAAACTTGTGGAAGCTGTTACACAATCGAAAACCCACCTAAATGGATAATAATGATTGTTCTTCGATCCTATCCACAAACACGACATTTAAAATCTATAAATACACTCTAAACACCCTCATAAAGACAGATTTGAAGGGAGCCATGAATTTCAGAGGAGCTAGGGCGAGGTTCTGACGAATTTGAGAGAGTCTAGCGAGATCTTGGCGAATTCCTGTGCATAAAGAGTGGATTTCAAGATATCTGAAGCCCGTTCCACCATTCCTTAAGATCAGTCTTTATTTTGATCTTGAGAAGAGTAGTAATCTCACTTCATTAAGATTATTTACTTCTGCGATTGTTTCCTTTGTGAAGCAAGAGCATTGAAGTTTCGTTCTGTCAATCGGATCTGATCCGCGATGGTCCATGGATAAAAACATCCCTGGCACAGGCAAAGATCTCACGCAAGTAGAAGATCAATAAATGATCTCTCTACGTGTGTTTCTAGAGATTTATATTTTTCTTATTTTTATTGTGTAATAAAGTCTTATAAAAAGACTAATTTTACTTTGAATCTATAATCGATAAACATATACTGGATTCAGCAATAAAAATAACTTTCGACGTAAACATGCTAGCGACCACAGTGGGAGCCAACAGTCTTGTTGCTGAGACTGTCGTGTCACAACCAAAGATCAAGATTTTGGTTGATTCAGTGGTCGAGTACGAGTTCAACAAAGCCAAGTTTGAGGAATATTTCTCCTCGTCTTCATCAAAATCCTCCTCTCCCTACAAATGCGAAAAGATATTATCTTTGAAGGAGGCATATTCCCTAATGAAGTCTACAAGTAACTTCTCTCCAATCAAGGAGTTATCTAGTCAAAGTACGTCAACTCTGACGAAGAGGGCTCGTCAGAGGCGACGCCAACGCCAAGCTCGTCAAATCGTCAAGGCATTGGAACAAGTCAACGGGGTTGGATATTATGCAAACTTGGAGTCAAGGAGGCGTCAAGCAACCGAATCACTTCAACAGTGTGTTACTGACAAATACTGCAAGCCATCGACAGAAGAATGAATCCTTGTCAAAAGGAATCATTCAACCCGGAAGGAGGGTATCCAAAGGCGTTGTACATGTGCCGCACATGCTCGCATCCTTTTGCAAAAGGCATAAGTTATGAAGAAGAAAGAGGTGGCAAAAAAATCACCAAAACTACGCCAAGTCTGGAGGCCAAAGTCTAAAATAGCGACCGAAAAGATTGGAAATCCCAAGTCACTTCAGAATGACTCGGCCAAGCGCGGGTCACTCCAGGGTGACTCGCGCCAAGCCCGAGCTACCTCAAGGTGTCTCGCACCTAATTCACCTTCCGTAGCCATTTCTTCGCTTGCGTCGAGTCTTGTTCCTGCTCTAATCAATCCTGCACCTCTGGAAAAGTCTCACGACAGCGTTGACCTATCGAAATTCAAGGTTACGATGGTGGACCATCTCGGTCCTTCGCACGAAGATAGAGGCAAAGTTCCGGTGAACAAAACCGGAGTAGTTCCTTAGGCTGGGGGTCATACAAACATTCCCGTCAAGCCAAAGGCCGCTTAATGGTGTCCCACTGCCTATAAACAAATTGGGACACCTCATTGTACATGTTCGTACGCCGTGCACAAGAGGACTCCTAGCATCGATCACCTAGAGGTTCGTATTGAAACCCATGAGCCCGTTAAGATTCCACGCTCGTAAGGGGGTGGTCCTAAACGTGCGACTCTTGATGCAACCTTGGATCATTCAAAAGCGATAACAAATTATCTTGAGAATATCAACAAGGTTCTTCATCCCTAAAAGAAGATGTGCCTGTCAAAAGACAACGTTATACTTGAGGCATCACACAAACAAGCGATGGATTACTCCAATGAGCCGCACCATCAGGCTAGGGGTGTAAACAAATCACAAAAGGAGGGTGTCCGAGAAACCAGCTCTCACTCTTCATGCGGGAGAAACCAGCTCTCATTGTCCATGATATATCTGATGAGATCAGACTTTGTTTTGATCTCGAGAAGAGTAGTAATCTCACTTTGTTGAATTATTTACTTCTACGATTGTTTCCTTTGTGAATCAAGAGCATTGAACTTTCGTTCTGTCAACCGGATCTGATCTGGGGCGGTCCATGGATATAAAAGCATCCCCGACACATGTAAAGATCCAACGCAACCAGAAGACCGATAAACGATCTCTGTGTGTGTGTTTCTAGAGAGTTGTATTTTTTTTATTTTCATTGTGTAAGAAAGTCTTATAAAAAGACTAATTTTACTTTGAATCTGTAATCGATAAACGTGTAATAGATTCAACAATAAAAATAACTTTCGACGCAAACACTCAGCAAAGTGAGATATAACTCTTCTCAATATCAGATCTAGGTCTGAATATCGAGGAAACCAACAAACATTAAAGACACGAGATTTACGTTATTCGGCGAACTTGCCTACGTCCACAGGGAGGGGTGAAGGGAGATTCCACTATGAAGGAGAACATCGACGACTTACACAACCAGCAAGACTTCGATTTTACCCAAGAAAACTAACCTCTTTCTTGTACAATCGCTCCAAGTTCTCTATCTTTTCTCTCCTCAAGATCTCACCTTTTAGATCTGAACAAGTCTCTCTGCAGCCGCCTAAAACCTCAGTAAACCTTCCTAAGAAACCCTTCCTATTTACACCAAGGAAACAGGGCCAAAACAAGGCCCAAGTACCCGTTGTTCGGATCGCGCACGAGCTCGTGCGCGCGAGACACATCAAGTGTCTCGCACGGGCCGGAAAAGGTGTCTCGCGGGCGAGATACCTTTTGGTGTCTTGCCCGCGAGATACGTTTTGGTGTCTCGCGGCGCGCCGGCGCGCAGCTGTTCACAATATCTAATAAAATGAACAGGGTAGCACGCTGCTCTGTTTTTATTGTAAAAAAAAAAAATTATAACAAAGTATATCTTTAACTTAAAAGTTGAGGTAGTGGGTTTTTCCTTTTTTTTCTTTGTGGGTGGGTTGGGTTGTTGCGCTGGGGCTCGGTCATGTTTGCTGTTTGTGGATTAGCCTAGAGAGTGGATACAAGACGAACCGCCGTTTCAAGACCCAGGCTCACATTGCTGTTTGTGGATTAGCCTAGAGAGTGGATACAAGACGAACCGCCGTTTCAAGACCCAGGCTCACATTTGACGTGTAAGCACCTGCAAAGAGATCTAAACACCGAAAGATATTATCAAAGTGATACCTTGTGGGGCCGCTCTAAGGGTCACAAGCCCTATAAATGGAAAACCTGAGCACGTTACTTAGAGCGTTCATTGCAACATTTGCTACCTAGCTAGTCAATTGCATCTTTGATCATGGCTCGTGTGTTATGGGCCGGGTTTCTCCTCTTGCTCACTCTCATGCTATCGAGAGCCGTGACCGGGGGTCGCCTCATCAGAGAGGGTAGAGCACTGATTGAGAACGGTCTCGGTCGTAGTCCTCAGATGGGGTAATAACTATATATAAGATTTAGCTGTCTATTCTCGAATCAGTGCATTATATAGAGATTTTAGGGTGGGTAGTGCACTGGTTTGAAGTTATGGTATTTTATGTATGCATTACGTACTAACAGTGTGAGTATGGTATCAGATGGAACAGTTGGAACCATTTTCAGTGTGACATAGATGAGCAAATGATCAAGGAGACAGGTTGGCTTAGCTTTATTTAACTTTTGGTTTCAATAATTTCATATCTCACGTGTTGCCTCGTCAGCACAGACTGTACTTCTGCCCAATTATTGATTTTCTCCATTAAGAAATTTTCAATAATTGAGTACGTAGAGATTACATATATAGGACAAGGTAAACAACAAGCACTTCTTTGAATTTTAGGGAATTTTATGTTTGTAAGGATGCATAAAGTGAATATGTTATGTGCTCTTACTGACAAAAATATTTGATAATCGTTGGTGTCTGGAGGTAATAATGAGGGAATTATCCCTTTGTAATCGAGTAACACACAGCTATGAGAAAAATATAAATTAAAGAAAGTATTGTTTCTACACTAATAAATAAATAGACCCGAGGGCTGTCTTGTAGTGGATTTTCCAAGTTTATATACATAATATTTATTACTTTTAAAATTTTTATCTTTTAACTTTATGGCTGAGCAAATATAATTAAGGCTTTGAAAATAAATAGTATAAAGATTATATTTGATTTTTATTTTAATGAAAAAGGACATTTAATATTACGTGACAAAAAGTTAATTGGATTGTGGGGAGATACATTCTATTTTTTCCACAGGCTAGTAGCTGTATTTATTTGTTTTCTTAGTTTTTGTAATTCTTGATTTCATCATCAAGTTCGGTGTGATTAATTTACGTATTTGTTTTATTTTCCATTGTCACGAGTTTTATTTTGTCTTTTAGTTCTTGATCCAATGAATACAGCTGTTTGTGACAAATTTTACACATATAGGTCATTAATATCAACAGTTTGCGACTTCTTCAACAAGTTTGAGCATGTAACCATGGTATAAGCTAATATTAGTGGAAATTCATTTTATGTCGTCAAATCTATAAGAATACTTAATGTAATAAGTAGAAATCTGAAGATTGCAGTTTGTCAAAGTTGCTTTTCTCTAGAAATAAAACGCCAACTGTTGTCGCTGCCAATTTACTATATTAGCACAGAAGGCAATACCTTGACTATTGTAGCTTGCCAAAACATATTTGGACTGCCAAATTACTATATTTGGACCCGAGTAGGGTGGAAAAGTACTAATTCTTACTAAAGTCATAAGTCAAAACATATTTAACCATGAGCATGAGAGTAAATATCATCTCACATCTTTGATTAACCCAAAATTATACATTGAATTGAATGGATGAAAAACATTCTTATAAACTACTCGGATCCAATCATGTACAACTGCAACCAATACCATAACTTTATGGTTAACGGAGATTGTATCTCGACTTGGCACTTCACAGAGGAAGAGAGCTCCCCCCATAGAAGGGTGACAATGTGCTGTCCAAGAAAACCCTAACCCATACAAGACCATATTAGGCCAGAATCATATTTAACTTCATGCACACTCTACCTTGAGCTCTAACCCAAGCTAGTAGAGTTTTGGAACAAAAAGCAATGAATTAATTGGGCTAATTTACTAGAACCTGACTTTAACCCAAAATGATCTCTTAATTTAGCTATGAGTCCAAGCATATTTAATCATTTATTTATCTAATTATTCTTCCAATGGGTTATTATCTCTCTTCTCATGATCATTTTTCTAGTCCAAATCAACAGATTGTGAAGTAAATGGATGCATGCAGGACACTCGTAGCCCATAAATTAAAATGATTAATTGCCAATCCTTTTATGGGTCAGTGTCATGTGACCTTTTATGTATCACACAGAGTAAAAGAAGTACTAAAATGCATAACCAGTGCTAATGATTAGTAGACTCATTTCAGTGACGTAAGCTCAGATTTCTTCTTCATTTTTGGCTAACTTTCGGTTTCGATATGGCAATGCAGCTGATGCAATGGTGTCAACTGGCTTGGCATCTTTGGGATATCGCTATGTAAACTTAGGTATTTCCCACTAATATTCTTTTGACCATGGTTCCAAAAAATATAACATAATTACTTATACTGTTATTTAATTTCTTTTTTCTGTACTTTTTGACATGTCAGATGACTGTTGGGCAGAACAAGACCGAGATTCTGAGGTAAAGACACAAATTGTTGTCACATTTATATCTTCCCTATATTGTTCTTCTTTTTCCACCTGTTAACTCTGGATTCTGTTAGTTATGGATCCTTGGAATTTTTTGGAAATAAATTTGCATATAAGGCAGTGGAAGAAGTTACCAGTAGACTTGGCCATTTCCGTAGCCTCAGAGAGCATGGAAAATGTGACGAAGAGTTGAAAGCTTGTGTTACTACTGGCTTCAGCTTATTTTTCTTTGTTTTCTCACTCGATTTCGGGGAAATTAATATCACAATGAGTCCAATATCTAGCTGTCTTCCTTTGTTTTCAGTGTTTCTTTCTTATTGCAAATCCAAGAGATTTTTGTCTACTGAAAATAAATAGACTAGGGTTAATAAGTGGTTTAAGACGGTCTATATATGTCTGGATCGACAGATGTCAGGCCTATCATTAGCATATATGTTTATCAATTGTATATCCATTGATATGTTAGGTAATATGATATCATTTATAGTATTTCCCATGTCTATCATAATTTACAACGCAGCAAATTTTTCATGATTATCTGTCGGAAAATATCTTCATATCGAGAGCCGCTACTACCTGTTTATGATTATTTATCATGTCATTTTCACTTCCGTAAAATCTTTTAGTCATATTCTTAGCACTCTACTAGATGCATGTATATCCACCTACTCGATATATTCACCTATCAAATTGAGATGTTTACCATAATGCTAATTCGGTACTTATGCTTACATTATGGACCTCAGGGTAATTTGGTTGCCAAGAGATCCACTTTCCCTTCAGGTATAAAAGCTCTTGCAGATTACGTTCATGATAAAGGACTAAAGCTTGGAATTTACAGCGACGCTGGGTAACAGCTTAGTTTTACTCTTTTTCATTTGTTAATGAGTAAATTATAAAAAACATGAAGATTGGACGATTAGTATTACAATATTCATTGCCCTTTTTTAACTTCATCAAGCATTATTTGTCACCTGTAGAACAAAAAACACACAAATGATATATCTGAACTGTCCATGATAGCTATTAAATTCTTTGAGGAAGATTATATTACTACATTTATTAGTTTCCATTTGTAGAGGTATCTAATTATTGAACATTTTCCTTTAATTTTAGGACACTAACTTGCAGCAAAACAATGCCTGGGTCCCTCGGGCATGAAGACCAGGATGCAAAGACATTTGCCTCATGGGTATATCTTAGTGCCTTGGGTCTTTTCTGTGAAATATTGATTTAGCATAACTTTAATATATGTAATTTAAACCTATGAAGATTAACGGCTCAATCTGAATATCATTAATTTACATCCAGGAAGTTGATTACTTGAAGTATGATAACTGTAACAGTGATACTAACCCTAAAAATAGGTAACCATCTACATTCGGCCAGTATTTTTTATTCTCAATTTTAGCCAATAAAACTTAGTATCGTAAGTAATTCTGATCTCCATACTTGCGAGGTAAAAAAAAACAGATATCATAAGATGAGCAAAGCTCTCCAGAACTCTGGAAGGAACATTTTCTTCTCTCTATGTGAATGGTAAGTTCGAGCTTCTTCAAGCCAAATATCAGTTAACAAACTATTGCATCTTTTACTTTATTGAAAATCTAGACAAAAAATTGTTTACAATATGTAGGGGTCAAGAAGATCCAGCTACATAATTGGGAGAGGTATTAACTTTACATTCATAAAAAAGTTCGTGATGATTATCTTCTAATGTTGTTTACTAAATGACATATCTTACCATTGCTAGTATGACATCTCGAGCTGATGAGAATGACAAATGGGCACCTTATGCAAAACCTGGAGGATGGAATGGTAACAATTGAAGTCGATGATAAGTGATAACATTGAAGATAATTTTCTAACTTTTTTGAATTTTTTCAGACCCTGACATGCTAGAAGTAGGAAATGGAGGAATGACAACCGAAGAATATCGTTCACATTTCAGCATTTGGGCTTTGGCTAAGGTAAGAATCAGACCAACATGACACATTATTAGTAATATTGCAAAGAAAAAATATATATTTGCACATGTTTGAATTTTATGCAGGCTCCTCTGCTAATTGGTTGTGATGTTCGATCAATGGACAAGGCGACTCATGAAATACTAAGCAACTCAGAGGTCATTGCAGTTAACCAAGGTAGAAACATATCTATTTTTATCTCTAATTTTGCAGGGAACAAATTGAACTTAATTCAGGTAATGATCAATTTGTACTCGTGCAGATAAACTTGGAGTTCAAGGGAAGAAAATAAAATGGGATGGAGGGTTAGAAGTATACATCGATTGATTGGTTCTTGATACATAAGATTTTAATTAATTAAGCATTACAATTCAATGTTCATTATGTACTATTTTAGGTATGGGCTGGTCCTCTCAGTGGTGGGAGAGTAGCTGTTGTTCTCTGGAACAGACGAGGTTCAGAGACTTCTATCACTGCAAACTTTGAAGATATTGGCCTCAAATCATCGGATGCAGTTGAAGTTCGAGACCTTTGGGAGGTGATATTAATTGCTCAGAAAATTAGTTATTTCCTTTATTTATTCTCTGTAATGTAAGTTCTTCTGTTTTTTACAAATTTATGTTTATCAGCACTCGACTACATCAGTTCAAAGTCAGATTTCAGCGATGGTGGGTTCTCATGCGTGCAAGATGTATGTGTTGTCCCCAAAGTAGGCTATGAGATGTTGATGTTCGATGTCAAGCTATCATAATCAAGTGTACTCAGGGTTAAGTGTGTTAGTTTTGTGTGAGGGGAAAGAAAAATGTGGGAAAACTTTATGAACAAGAAAAAATAAAATAAAAGAGGTGTTCTGTTTCTCTTTATTTTTTGTTGCTCTTTTCTTTTTCAGTATTTTGCATCATGTTTTCTTATGACAACTGCTAGAAACTTGGTGGCAGTACACATAAAATTGTTTGAATGAGCCTATAGCCCATCAAACACTGTTAACGTATTTCAAATCATTGCTTGATTTCGCAAGGCATCAATAATTAACGAAATTTCAGAACTTGTTACCTCAGAACCTATTTGCTTTTAGGATTAATTACATTACAGTACCTTTACCTTGAAGTATAGTGTAATTACCTGTAGTCAGCATATTGACTGTGTTTTCTGATGTTTGTACGGTACAAGCTGAAAGCGAGAAAGAGTGAGGACTCAGCGCAAACTTCCCCAAATAAGCCCTGCTTGCTGCAGATAGTTAAAGATCATGAATTCCGGTATCGAGAGAAAGAAATGTCATAAATATTTACACTTAGACCTCTATAGCAGGCTTCATGGCCCGTCTGACCTTTCCATTGCATATTGCCAAAGGCAAACTGATCAGTCCTTTTAAATTAAACACACACATCAATTTTCTAGCTACAACTGTTGCATGTGAAAGCTAACAGCTGCAATTGAATGCAGAACTTGGGTATTCATTGCGAGATATGTGTTGGGAATTTTAGTTTCCCTGCCTACTGCGATCTGCACAACTTGAAAGCCAACCAACAATCAACAAGATATAAAACAACCACAATTAAGAATAAAGAACACCAAGATTTACGTGGTTTGGTCGACCAACTTCGACCTACGTTCACAAGCAACAATACGAGAACCACTATGTATCAGGGAGAACTACAAGAGGAACTACTCAACTCTCGTCTCTCAATCTCCCAACCTCATATACATAATCAACTCTCATATTATCTCCAAAGCCTTCTCCTTACAATTTTTTGAACGTACAAAGACTGTGAAACCCTCTTCCAATGATGTAATCTTTTGTACGGACAAAGACTACGAAACTCTTGCCTCTCGCACAATATTCTTGAATCAGACTACTCCTCTGCTAACCCCTAAATTACAAGAATATTGACCCTCTCTCTCTCTCTCTCTCTCTCTCTCTCTCTCTCTCTCTCTCTCTCTCTCTCTCTCTCTCTCTCTCTCTCTCTCTTCTGCCTGGTTTTTCCCCAACAATAGAATGATACATATAGAGAAACCAAAACCCTATCTTTAGCCTAACTTTCTAAATAGATAGGATTCACACTCCTAATCATGATGAAACTCAATCTTCTAACCATGATAGATCTCTAACCCTATCTAATTCTCATGAAGTTATACAAAGAATCAAAGGCACAATCCTAACTATCTCCACCTTAGATTTGATTCCCAAACTCCCTTGAAGATATATAATCGCCGTCTTAAAACTTTGTCTCACCTGCTAGAGTCTTCTATTTCTTTCACACTTTAAATCGAAGCACCTGCACTCCAACTGGGACGTCTCTATGACCCTCACTTTCATCTGTCTCGTTGTGGCACCTCCACCTCTCTTGTGCACACCAAGAGATTTTTGCCGCCTCTGACATTAGAAGCAAATCAATCCTGCTTCTCCTCACAAACTAAACTTGACATTAGCCTTCCCCAACTTGCTGTCATTGTACTCCACCTGTATCGCTCATCTCAAATCATCTCCTTCATTACTTGGCTTAGACCGAATATGAGCGCTCATCGTCTTCAAGTCCAATGTCACCATCTTCATCTCCCTGTGTGTCACTCGGTCATGCCCGCTTGCAAGCTTCACCTAATCTGACACTATCCTCCTCGAGTCTACACACCAACCACCTATTGCTCCTGCAATGGTTTTGAATAATTATATGCTAACAACTCTACTGCTATAATCATATCTGATTCTCTACACCAGTCTTATCCATCACATACTCTTTTACTATATCTGCCATCAGATTTGTCTTGCCGTTGAATTGTGGAATATCGAACTTCGGACCTGAAGAAGTCATCATCCTCTAAGCACAATCAAAATTTAAATCACTCACTATAGAGATTGAATTTTATAAAACTAACATCAAAAACAAACTTAGCACGTCAAAAAACCCTAGGAACAACTCCAGTATCACCAAAATTTGCCTCCAAATCCTCGATCAAAAGACAAATCAATCCGCACCGTCGGATTTGATTTTAATAGTTTGTAAGAAAATGCTCACCCACGTGAACACTGTTCCCGCTAATGCTACAGTATTTCCTACTACGGTACCTTTTTCTCTCTTTATGTTGATTCTTTTAACGCCGCCAATCTTCACTTTTTACGACGCCTATCTTGCGAACATGCTCCCGGATCCATCATTATCGCTCTGATACCACTTGCTGGGAATTTTTAGTCTCCCCGCCTACTGCGATCTACGCAACTTGGAAGCCAACCCATAATCAACAAGATATATAACAACCACAATAAAAAAGAAAGAACACCGAGATTTACGTGGTTCGTACGTCCACGGGCAACAATATGAGAAATCCACTATATATCAGGATGTAAGGACCATGAACTTTCGATACTAGTTAAAATAACTTTTTAGTATTTTAAAATATTTAATTATTATTTTTAAAAGAGTAATTATATTTTTCTCGATTTTTTAGATTTTTCTTTGATTTAAAGTCCAAGTTTTATATTTATTTAAATGATATTAATATATATTAATTTTAAATTATTTGTGTATTATGTTGAATTATTAATTACGTATTATTTGTGTAAATTATGGTATTATTTTAATTATTGCGTATCAGCCATCGTATTAGTATAACCGGTATGTTTTACTGTGTATATAATTATCCCATAATTATTTAATTTTAAATATAAATAAATATATTTTATTTATTAATTATTCCCGTTTAATTGTACAATATGTGTATATTTTGACTATTTCGTATCAACTGTTGTATTTACACAACATGTACGTTTTTATTTATAGATAATTATTTTTTAATTAGTTTAATTTTTAAGTACCCGTAATTATTTATTTTAATTATTTTCATTTAATTCCCTAACCCTAACCCTATATAATATATATATGGGCTTTTTGTCTTTAGGTCCAATAGTTTACCCCCCTTTATTTTTAAACCCAAGTAGTATTAGTTGTATCTCTAAGCCCAAATTTCTTTTTGTATTTATCTTTAAACCCAATTCCAAAATATAATACTCTTATATGTGGGTCCCCCTATATAAGAAAATTGGGTTTAAAGACAAATACAAAAAGAAATTTGGGCTTAGAGATACAACTAATACTACTTGGGTTTAAAAATAAAGGGAGGTAAACTATTGGACCTAAAGACAAAATAATATATATATATATTATATTATATATATATATATATATATATATATATATATATTATATATATATATATATATATATATATATATATATATATAATTATATATTACTATCCTCTCTCTTCTCCTCTTACTTGATTTTCATGCGCCCTCCTGCTTTTTCTTCTCTCCTCTCCTCCTCTCTAGCGTTTCTTTTCACGTCGCCTATTCTCTCTCACCCGACGCCCGGACCCGCCGCATATGCCGCGCCACCCCATCGGCCTGCCCTCACCCTAAAACCACCTCGTAGTGCCTCCCGGCGGCCTCCTCCCTCCGCCAGCCACAATCTGCAATCCTCCTCGTCGCACGACCAGCTCATCTCCCACCTTCTTCAATCCCCATGCCGTCAGCCTCCTCCATCAATGCCTCTGCCTCCCTCTCGTTCTCCGTCTCCCTTGACCGCGTCCCGTCGGCCTGACCCAGCCTCGCCACCGACGCGACCTCAACACCCTAGCTGTGCCGACAGCCCCAAATCCAACAGCCCTCTCTTTCCTATCGACTCCCAGCTCTTCCCGACCACCCCCGTCACCACCAGCTGCCCCGACGACCCTCCTCCAGCGCACCCACCAGCTTCCCACTGCCTGCGTACGATGCCCGTCGTTTAGGCCCCGCGAGCCCCTCACCTTCTTAACGCCCAGCCCGCCGCGCGTGCTCTGGCCTCCGGACACCGCCATGCCCCCCTGCTCACTGCGAATAGCGCAAGATTCTATTGCTCAGTTTGTTAATTACTACAATTTTATACTTGTTATGAATTATCTGCGTATAAATTTGTGTTAATTATATGTGTGAGATTGGCTGATGATTAATATTAAATAATTTATAGTAATATGATGATTAATATTTTCAGAAGAATTATAGTAAATTATAAGAATTTATTCAGCAAAAGAATTATATTTTTGATAATTATGATGATTTAAAATAATTTATTTTGAAAAAGAATTATTTATTTTGGATTTAAATTAAATTATGATTTTATGTTGGTAGTTGTAGACTATGACATTTCATGTGCAAAATAATCACAGTTTTTAATTTTATTTTTAACTGTAGTCATATTAGATATTATTTAGTTGCAGATAATTTTTATGAGTAGTTTTGAGATTTGGATAATAAGATAATGATGAAACTGGACTGTATGCATATTTTTACTGATTCATGATTACATTTCATGCTTTGTGATATTTTTACTGTATTTGAAATATTTGCTTTTATTATTCCTGGTTGTGTTGAGAACTTTAGTAGTTCATGACTTAGTGGCCTCGTACGTCATGGACAGACCTAGTTACATGTGTGGGTGTGTTGACTGAATTTAGGTTGTGAACCCGTGTTTCAATGAGGATTATGGTTGACTTAGAAAAACGAGAAGAGTTGGGATGGGGAAGTCATTGTTCATGTGTTCGGATATGACTGTTGATGTATCTTCCAGGCTCGCACCAGCGGTTGGTGTCGCCACAGGGGTTGGTTTGTAGAGCTAAAGTGAAGTGTGTACATCACCTTAGTCAGTGGGAATTTGATTCGTCACCCGAGTTTTGCTTGAGTTCGGACCAGGCAGAAAATGGTTTACATGTAGTCCTCTGGCCGCATGTGTAGCGGGATTGGATGCACGTAGGAGATTTGTGATTAGCTTTATGTTTATCAGGTTTTAGTAGTGAATTTGCATGTTGATTTGGTTGGATTTCCAGTTACACGTACTTTTGTAATTTTTGTTATCGTATCGTTTTCTATTTGGGTTTTCTTTCACTCTATTTGTTTGTGGAATCTTGGCGTGTGCCATGCACGTTGATGTACACCTTTTTTTTGTGTACGTCAAACTTAGAGGAAGAACAGGTTCAGCTGGGCGATCGTCAGGAGCAAGAGGATTCTCAGCAGGAGTGCCTTGTAGATAGAGTTGAAGAATAGATCGAAGTTTAGTTTCTCGTCTTATTTGATGATCCTAGTTGTTTTTGTAGTCTTTTCCCTTCTATTTATGTTGAACAATGTATTTCATATTTCTTCAGTTGTTCAATTTTGTATAAGGGCGTGTTGAAACGAATATTTTTATGTCTCGGATGTTATCCCACTTGTGATATGGATTATTTTGTTCTGAGTTTGTCTATTATATTCTTGCTAACTGTGATCGGGGACCTGTGACTTTGCATTGTTTATTTCTTGATGCTTAGCGTATTAGATTGAGTAGAAGGGTCTAGTACTTATTTCTCCCCAGTCTAATACGTCGCGGGCTTGTTTACATTCCGATTCCCCGGTATTTTGGGAAGCGGGGCGTGACACAGGGATAACTATAAGAGGAACCACTCAACTCTCGTCTCTCAATCTCTCAATCTCACATACATAATCAACTCTCATATTATCTCCAAAGCCCTCTCAATGATGTAATCTTTTGCACGGACAAAGACTACAAAACTCTCGCCTCTTGCACAATATTTTTGAATCAAGCTACGTCCTCTGCTAACCCTAAATTACAAAAATATTGGTTCTCTCTCTTCTGCTTGGTTTGTCCCCCAACAATAGAATGATATATATAGGGAAACCAAAACCCTATCTCTAGCCTAACTTCCTCATTAGAATATGATTCAAACTCCTAATTATGATGAAACTCAATCTCCTAATCATGATAGATCTCTAACCCTATCTAATTCTCTTAAAGTTATATAAAGAATCAAATGCACAATCCTAACAATATGATGGCAACTAAAATCTGTTACTGTGAAATTGGGTTTAGCCTCCCCTGAAGTCTCACCATCCAATACAAAACTAATTCAAAGTATGCAACTGGAAGCCGAATTTGAGTCAAATATCTCGCTGTCAGCTGTTACGCTATCATCGATTACATGTTCCCACAAATTAAATCAATAACCCCACTGCCATGGCTAATGAAACATAGACCCTTTTATGTTCAGAAGAGTATTCGTTAATCAACTCTGTCAGTTGATGTATTAGCACTCAAAGCCCAATCACGGGTCAATTAAACTCCCAATGCAACATCGCATGTGCCAAAAAAAGGAAAAAAAGAAAAAAATAAAAATAGGAAGAAAAAAATCTATTCTTGATAGGGATCAGGAAGACATATTAGATATGATTTTACCTATTAGATAATTTCTTTAAAGGATCTTTAGATGTGTTTGGATTAGATTTCAGTTTTAATCTTATCTTTAGGATCTGTTAGGCAAAATTGTTAGCTTGGAAATTATTCAGTATTATCTATAGGATTAGCTTTCCTTTTTTTTATAAATATATGTAATCTCTCATGAACAAGCAAACGACGATTTATGAACTTTGAGAAATGATACTTTTTGTGAGAGGAATTTTGGCATGTGAGCTATCATTTATTTGTATGTGAGTTGCAATTCCATCCAAGGCACGTGAGTTGCCATCCATCCATCCATCTTATTGTTAGGTCTCATGTTATGAGCCTATTGTCTAATCTAGTTTTGATGATTAACAAACAATTCCTAATATCGTGTGTCGAGTGTTTGCATTTGTTTTGATAGGTAATCTATACAAATATCCTATGTTGGAGGTTGGACGGAATTGAGCACAAACGACGATATCTAAAGAAGGTTGGAAGGATAACGGAATGAAGCGATGATGAATTCAAGTCAAGTACAAGATCAAGGTTCATCTGCAACTAAGACGAGCATATTGAAGATCAATTACTTGGGTATATTGTTTCTAGTTTAGGTCTTCTACAGTGTGTTATACTTTAAAGCTCAAATATTACACACATACACGTTTTTATTTTATAGCTTTCAAGTTTAAATAAATATGAAACAAATAGTTGTATTTATATAAATACATACTAGTTTCATATTTATCATTTTATGTTTTTGAAAATAATGTGTTTAACCGTATAAATATGAAACTAATAGATATACTTATATACATATATATTCATTTCATATTTGTCATATTTATCTAGAAATAATATGTTTATAGATTAAATACTTGTTTACACTATTTTATATCTTTTCTCAAGTCTATTAATCTATTAAAAAGTGTTTCAAAGCTTGTTTGGAAGAATTTCATCAAAAACCAAGTGTTTTACGATTTCATATTATTGAACAGTTTACAAAATAAATAAGTTTTCATAAATGGGATATGTAATTTGAGAAATTATTTTTCTAAAATGTTTTATTACATGTTTATAAACATTTCCAAAAATTTTATAATTTCTGGAGTTGATTTACTATGTTAAATTAATTTTACAAAATTAAGTGTTTCAGTAGTTTTTCAGAATCTGGAATATCTATTTTAAGACAGTAATTTCTCACAAATATTAAGTGATATTTCTGAAATTCTTTCTCTAACATATTTATCTATATGTGTAGAAACGTTTCTCAATATTTCATAATTTTTACATTTGATTTACTATTTTTATTTAATTGTATAAATCTAGCTACGCAAAATTTTAGAAACTGCTAAAATCTGCCAACGGTCACCTTATCGGTCGACCGATGACGTCATCAGTCGATTGACGGGTGTTTTTCACCCAACGGCTAGTTTTTGGCAGGTGTTATTTTTGGGCTATATATACCCCTTTTGCCTAGAGTCAAAGATCCTCACTTTGATTTATTGCTAATCTAGTTTGTGATATTTCATCTTGCATACATAATATATCATGGATATGCATGGTACACCTAACCTAGGTTATGTCATTAATATTGCTCCTAGACTCGATAATTTCCTTTATGCTCAATGGTGTGTTAGATTTAAACTATTTGTTAAATCTAAACATTTTGATTTATAAAAAATAATTGATGATGCTTATATTGTACCCACTTTGGAGAAATCCAAGTGGAGTAATAATGATAAAAAGATGTTTACCACGAACAAGGTATTGTTAGAATTTTTCCTAAATGCCTTTAATTCATCTATATCTAACAAGTTTGCTCATTTTGATAGTGCTTACAAATTGTGGATATTTATAGAAGCACATCAAGAAAACTTGGAGGAGATCTGACGTGTTTTGGCTGATTCCACTTCAAGTGATATTGGAGCTTCATCATGCACACGGCCACTAGGTGATAGCCCTAGTAAGATATGCGAATCTGATTCCCGATGATGATTTATTTACTGATGAACTCGCTTGAGCTTATGATAGAGTAATGCATGCCTATAAAAAGTTACATCATAATTTTATAGATTTAAAAAGCAAGCATGTAAATTTGAAATCTGATCATGAGACACTAGTATCTAAGTTTGATATCATTGCTAATGAAAATGTTAATATTAAAGAAAGCAATAAAAAATTAAAAATGAATATTATTAGTTTATCTTATGAGAAAAATAATGTCATTTTAGAAGTAGAAATAATTAGAAATGAATTTAATTCTTTCAAAGATAATCATATTTGTTCTACTTCTATTACCAATGCATTTATACAAAATAATGAGTTGAATCTTATTAAAAATCGCATATTATCCTTAGATTCAACACTAAAAATATGCATTGCAAATAATAATAAGCTTATGGACTTATGTGCAAAGTCTTATGTAAATTCTTCCAAAACACCTACACACTATGCACATATATATAACAAAATTTACAAATGTACTATTTGCGATCGTAAAGACCGTTTAGGTAAATTTTATTATAATGCACAAAAAGCCATCAAGTCCAATCATGTTGTTCTTTGTGCATCCCATCAAGCTTCATCACAACATACACATACACAAACACACAAAGCTAATCATAAACATGTTAATATGTATAGGTGTGATTATTGTGGTAGATTTGGTCATTTGGCCAAATATTATTTTGATTTGAAAAATATTTCACATTTACAAAATGATTTAAAAATACCACCATTGCTTGCAAATATTTCTCATGCACATTTATACGGTCATCATAAACAAATGCATCCATTCCATTGCACTTATTGCAATAGGAAGGGTTATTTGAGTGGTTATTGTTATGACGATCACGTGCACTACATGCGCCCAAACGGGATCATAACCCAAGGGCATTGAGTTATATTAGGGGTCATGTCCCTAAATTCTTCGGTACCAAGAGTGTTTGGGTACCAAAATATATTTGATTTCGAAGAATAATTTTTTTCCTTTTTGTTTTTATGCTTCTAAAAGATAAATTTTATTTTGTACACATATTATTTCATATTTTGTGTTTTTTAGAGTATAGACTAAACAATACTATTTATATCATTCCCAAAAGTCTATTAGTCCATTAAAATGATTCCAAAACTTGGTTAAAATCATTTTGTCAAATCAAGTATTTTAAAAGAACTCGCATTTTTGAGATTTTATAAAATGATAAGTTTTCACAAATGAGAAATGATATTAAAAAAATTTCTTTTCCATCATGTATATTTTCATTAGAATAATCATTTCCCAAGTTTCATAATTTTTGGAATTTATTTATTATTTTTAAACTCACTTTAAAATTTATTTTTATTGTACAAATAAGTCCCTGTGCATGTTTTCAGTCGATCGATAAGGACCACCAGTCGACTGAAGAAATCACCTGGAATTAGCATTTGTTTCTGCTTAGTAGATTGATCCCATCATTCGACCGAAGTAGCCCATCAGTCAACCAATAGTTACATCAGTCGACCGATGAGCTTTGAGCGATAGCCAACGATCAGCTTATCAGTCGATTGAATAGTACATCAGTCGACCGACAGCACTGTAACGGCTATTTTTAGTTTTTGCTAAATTTAAGGGATTTTTGTCTGGTTTTTTGTTTTTTTGGTTTTGGGGGTATTTTTTATGAATCTATAAATAGCCCTCAAGTTTCATTTGCAAATAAAAGAATAATAATATTAATAAAAGGCCAAGAAAAGTTAAAAAAAACTTGCAAGTTTGTTTAAATGTTTTATGAATCAAGTATGTTTTGATATTGTTGTGCTTTTTAATATTCTTAATCATGATTGATGTTTATTTATTTGATTTTTTCTATTTTTCATGATTTTCATGATTTGTTTGAAAATATCCCTTCATGATTTATAATTTTTTGCTTTCATAATTTTCATAATTTGCTTTCATTTGAAAATATCTTTTCATGATTTCCTCTCATTTGATTTCATGATTCATATATATATTTTTGTTTATATCTATGTATTGAGACATCAATTTTAAAATAATATATCTATATGTGTTCTCAATGAATCATGATTTATGTTTGATGATTTATGAATTTTTGGATATATTGATTAAACCTTTGATTTTTGATTTTTTAATTTTTGATATATATCTTATTAATATATATTTATGTTTAAGACCCGTGTAACACTTTTTTTTTCTAAATGATACATATATATGTGTTCACTTGGTCTATTTGAATGTGAGTTATATTTAGCAAGTTTTTATCTTTGGTTGTTCACATGTTTGTCTTATTATTTCTATATATATGCATTAAGACATTTTGATAGAGGAAGCTTTTTCCCTATATTTGTTTTATACTCACTCATGTTTTTTGATAGGGGGAGCTTACGTTATCTTATCTCTTATTGTTTTTCTCATTTCGATGTTGACAAAGGGGGAGAAATAAGTATTTGTGAGTATATCTTGTTTTTGCTTCCTATTGGTTTATGCATGAGGATTATAAAGTGTATATTCATTTGGTATCATGCATATTTATATACTCTTTATGTAGATTGTTTGTCATCATTAAAAATAGAGAGATTGTTAGGTCTCATGTTTATGATCCTATTGTCTAATCTAGTTCTGATAATTAACAAACAATTTCTAACATCGTGTGTCGAGTGTTTGGATTTATTTTGTTAGGTAATCTACACAAATATCCTCTGTTGGAGGTTAGATGGAATTGAACGCAAACGATAATATCTAAAGGAGGTTTGAAGGATATCGGAATGAAGTGATGATGAATTCAAGTCAAGTATAAGATCAAGCTTCATCGCAACCAAGACGAGCATATTGAAGATCTATTGCTTGGGTATACTGTTTCTAGTTTAGGTCTTCTATCGTGTGTGTGTTATACTTTAAAGCTCAAATATTACACATATACACGTTTTTATTTTATAGCTTTCAAGTTTGAATAAATATAAAACAAATAGTTATATTTATATAGATACATACTAGTTTCATATTTATCAGTTTTTGCTTTGGAAAATAATGTGTTTAACTGTATAAATATGAAACTCTTAGATATACTTATATACATACATATTCAGTTCATATTTATCATCTTTATCTGGAAATAATGTGTTTATGGATTAAATACTTGTTTACACTATTTTATATTTTTCCTCAAGTCTATTAATCTATTGAAAAGTGTTTCAAAGCTTGTTTGGAAGATTTTATAAAAAACCAAGTGTTTGACGATTTTGTATTATTAAAAATTTACAAAGTAAATGAGTTTTCATAAATGAGAAACGTAATTTGAGAAATTATTTTTCTAAAATGTTCTATTACATGTTTATAAACATTTTCCAAAATTTTATAATTTTTGGAGTTGATTTACTATGTTAAATTAATTTTACAAAATCAAGTGTTTCAGTGGTTTTCTGAATCTGGAATATCTGTTTTAAAATAGTAATTGCTCACAAATGGTAAGTGCTAGGTTGATTTGAGTTTAATTCTTGTTTTTTCTCATTGATTGCACACACACCCACTTGAGCTTTAATATTTCACACATTGTATATTTGGGTTGTAATTGGGTTATTAAGAGTGAGTTTATACTTAGTTCTCATCCTTGTATTAGAGAACAAACAAATTTATTTGTGCTTTATTGTTGAGAGAACACATTGTAATACGCAATGAAACTTAGAGGAATTGTTGGTGAGAGACGGGGTCGATTCCAAGAGGAATGGTGTCGGTTGTAAATCTTAGGGAGATGTTGTAATTTCGAGCACTTGAGGAAGATGACACGGGCTAGGCCAACACTTAGAGAAGTGTATTGTGTATTGACAATAGTGTGAGATTAAAACGTTGTCGGTGAGCGTTAAAAACCGGTTGTATAGTTGATTTGTTGAGATAGTGGAGATTCTCCTCGAGGGTGATGAGCGGAGACGTAGGTCGTGGGTCGACCAAACTCCGTGATTAAATTCTTGTGTTTATGTTTGCCTTGGCATATTATTTGTGCTTATTGTTTATTACAATCCTATATCGTCTTTATTTCACCCTTAGTTTAATTCCATATCCTTGCATTCATAACTTGTATACATCATTTGCTAGGATATTAGTTAATTAGTTTTACTTTGGCATTGTAATCAGATTAGATAAGCATAATTTTACTTATACCTATCTACAACATCAGTCCTCCACTAACAAAGCTCCAAATTCTTTCACAAACAAAGTTATGTGGGATGCTTAAAAGACAATTTCATGGAGAATTCGGACAATCAAGAGCTAAATACAGATGTATATGTATTATTGACTTTCGCAAAGAAACAATCATAACTTCCAACCCATAAGGAGAACATATTATATATGCAAATCGGCTATCTCGACTAGACGGAGCCAACTACATTGTCAGATTTTTAAAATCTTATTAGTAATACCCAGTTTTAATTGAAATCTAAAAATAATCAGCTTTTAGATTATTTTTAGTAATAAAGTTGGAGTCTACTTAGATTAGGAAAGAAATTTAATATTAGAGTAAAATTAGATTAGGAAACAAATTTAATTTTGATTCATGATTTATTTCCTCTATAATAGGGAGTTTTTTAGGATAAAAATTAGTACTTTCTATTTCTTGTAATTCTAGTCTTACTAGGAGTCTTATTTATTTTTCTATTTAAGAAGAGTCATGTAACCCCAAAGAATAATATTTTTTCATCAATAAAATTTCTCTTTTAACATTTCTTCATGGATTTGGAGATCGTTCTTTGTAGATTCAGAGAACATCCTTGGTGGATTCCGAGGTTTTACTTCCATGCTGCGTTAATTGATATCAGAGCCAGGTTCCTCCTATCTGATGGTAAGTGTTGAAGCCCCTTTTTCTCAAACTGTGTTTGATGACTAATGTTACTCAGATGAAGACTGCCATAGAGTGACTTGTGTTACTAGTGGAGTGTCTGAACATGGTAGGAGTTCAAAATCGCGTTGATGGTTGCCACGTGATCCGACTCCATATGATGAATTCAACAGTGACGACAATAACTATGAAGCCCCACGCCGTAGTGATGATCGCAGAGACCGTCAACAAAGGGATAGTTGTGATGCTAGAGGGTTCAAGATGAAGATGGATCTGCCATCTTTTAACAGGCAACTTCATATTGAAGAATTTCTTGATTGGGTTGCATAAGTGGAGAGGTGCTTTGAGTATATAGAGATCCCAGATAAGCGTAAGATAAAATTAGTGGCCTACCGACTTAAAGATGGAACATCAGCTTGGTGGGAATCAGTTTGCATGAATCGATCTCATCAAGGAAAGCCAAAAGTCAATAGGTTGGAAAAGATGAAGAAACTACTGAAAGCCCGTTTCTTGCCAGGTGATTATGAACAAGTCTTATTCGGACAATACCAGAATTCCAAGCAAGGTGGAGAACAGTTGATGAGTACACGCAGGAGTTTTATCGGCTATCATCCCGCAATGATTTAAATGAGAACAAGGCCCAACATATGTCTCGATATACTGGGGGATTGAGGATAGAAATTCGGGATCGTGTATCTTTGTAGCAGACATATACCTTGACAGACACAGTTAGCCTAGCTGAAAAGGTGGAGCGACAACTTGGACGGAATAATAGAGGATCGTGGGCAGCTTCCGAGGATTCAAGCACGAGTTTTAATTGTGGTGGGAATAAACAGTCTCAAACTGCTTCTTATCAAGATGCTACAACTAAGAAAGGTACATGACCAACGACAACAACAGCAAAGAAGGCTACACCACCGAACCCATATGCCAAACCCGATCTAATCAAGTGCTTCAGATATGGTTAACCTGGTCATCGATCCAATCAGTGCCCTAAAAGAAGTATTGTGAATGTGGTGGATCATGAAGAGGAGGATATAGACCAAGATGATACTGAAGACTATGGGGGTGATGGGGTGGATCCTGATGATAGGGATCAACTCTCGCGTGTTGTGCGGTGACTATTATTAGCTCCAAAGATAGAAGAACCACCACAATGGTATAATATCTTCCGCACGAGATGCACTGTGAAACAAAAGACCTATGATGTTATCATTGATAATGGTAGCAGCGAGGAGATTGTCTCTCGGCACATGGTGGAGAAATTAGGTTTGAAGATAGAGAAACATCCCGCTCCCTACAAGATTGGTTGGATTCGTAAGGTAAAGACGTGTAGGTTGATGAGGTGTGTTGGGTATCTTTTTTCCATTGGCCAAAATTATGTTGATAAGGCATTATGTGATGTAGTTGAGATGGATGCTTGTCATATGCTGTTAGGCAGGCTATGGTAGTTTGATGTTGATGCCACGCACATGAGGAAGGATAACGTTTATATTTTTAAGAAGGATGGATGCCGAATTGTACTTATGCCTCTTATAGAAAAGGAGCCATCTACGATAAAGACTACTGAGATGAAAAGACTCTTGGTGACAAACAATGAGGTTTTAGGAGAAAACTTGAAGCAATCTGAAGAGGTCTATGACTTAGTTGTAACTGAAAAAGAAGAACCTGCCCCTACCAAAATTCCTCCTATGGTGCAAACACTCATTATGCATGAGATTCATGATGCTGACGGGGATATGATTTTAAAGATGGATATTATGCATGATATTTTCAGAGAGTTTATGAGCAATAATGCACATATTAATGATGTCCTGATGGAGGAGAAGGATAAAATAGAGAGTGAGGCAATTAATGGTATATGTGAATTGCTTGGTGGAGGGCTTGAGGAAAAGAAGATGAAAGAATTATGTATGGAGTATGAGGGAGAAAATTCTTTTTTGGAAGCAATGATCATCAATAATTTCAACAACGATGAGATGATACCGCAAAAACTAGAATATGGGAAGCAACAGGAAAAATATTTGGAAGATTTTTTCATGTCAACTAGAGAGCCACATGCTGCTAATTACATACACATGTCATGGGAAAGATTCATACATAAGTTTGATATAGAAGAAATCCTAATAAAGGAGGTAAAAGAATAAATGGAGAAAATCAACGCTAAATACAAGGCGGATGCTGATCGTTGCAAGAGAAAAAAATTATTTAATAACAAAGCTACTATTCTAACAAATATAAGCTCAGGGTCAAGCTTCTTTCAACAAGGGGAGACTGATGTAGGACGCTTAAGAGAGAATTTCATAGAGGATTCGGACAATCATGAGCTAAATACAGATTTATACATATTATTAACTTTCGAAAATAAACAATCATATTTTCCAACCCAGAAGGCAGATTCTGACATATTACATATGTAAGTCACATATCTCAACAAGACGAAGCAAACTAGATTATTAGATTTTTAAAACCTCATCAGTAATATATAGTTTTGGCTGAAAGCTGAAAATAATCAGCTTTTAGTTTATTTTTAGTAATAAAGTTGGAGTCTATTTAGACAAGGAAATAAATTCAATATTAGAGTCAAATTAGATTAAAAAATAAATTCAATTTTGATTCATGATTTGTTTCCTTTATTATAGGGATTCTTTTTAGGATAGAATTTGATATTTTCTATTTCTTGTAATTCTAGTCTTACTAGGAGTCTTACTTATTTGTCTATTTAAGAAGTGTCATGTAACCCTAAAGAATAATATAATTTCATCAATAAAATTTCTCTTTTAATATTTCTTTATGGATTCTAAGATCATTCTTTGTGGATTCAAAGAACATCCTTGGTAAATTTTGAGGTTTTACTTTCGCACTGTGTTACAAAGTAAGGATTCCCTGCAGCTATTCTTCTCAGGAGTGTTTTTCCCGTGCCTCGGCTCCTCTCTGCTCATATTCAAAATACACACGAGGGAAGTTCTCATGAGTCCAACACCCATCAAAATACTCTCTCGCAAACCCTTCAAACTGTAGCCACATATTTAGCCTACTGTTCGGGTCGAAAATCATTTTCTTCATTGCGAGACTCATTACAACTTCATTCGTTACAATAATTCAAAAGGAAGGACTTTTTATAAGCCTTCTTACATAATGTAAATAAAAAGATTACAATTTTCTTGAGAAAAACACACGCAGATAGATCGTTTATCAGTCTTCTGCTTGCGCGGGACCTTTGTCGGTGTCGGGGTTTATCCGTGGACCACCGACTGATCAGATTCGAATAACAATTTCATTGCCTCGCAAATGAGATAAGAAATTAAAGTGACTATCTCGACAATAGCGAGATAATCACTCTTCTCAAGAATCACAACTAGGTGCGATCTCAAGGAAAATGGAGGAACGGGATGCAGATCTCTCGAACTCTTCTCCTTCTTATGCTGAAGAACTCGCCAAGATCTCTTCCTTCATCTTTGAAATTCATGCTCCTTACTCTTCAATTTGATAGGGCTTCATCGAGGCTTTATAATACCATATTTTTCTAAATGAAGGCCCAAGGGCCATATTTATAGGTTTCAGAAGCTCAGTTTTTGGATAAGAACGATCGATTTAATCTCATCCTTAGTTGTAACCACTTAACCACGTTCCAAGATAACTTTAGATCAATTAGGGAGGCTTTGGATCAGAATATACTCAAATCTGGATGGTTAACGGGCAAAATCAGTATTTTTAGGTGTGAGACACACATTGTGTCTCGGTCTTGGCCGAGATACATCGTGTGTCCCGGTTACGCGCCTCAACTTGTTTTTTTTTGCGTAATTCCTTGGTCCGATCTCGGAATGATGCGATTCAAAGTGAGTTGGAAATTTAGAGAGGAGATCTACAATCTCCTATAAGTGAATCATGTGTGGAGTGGACGAGACACGAGTGGCGGTTTATTTTGAGTGAACTGTAACTCCCAATCGGATCGTCTCTTTGTTATTTCGCCGTCCTGTTGATTTGTACGCTTCATCGACTTTCTTCATGTGCTCATTGATATTAAATAATCCCCTTTGACTCGGATAATAATGTTCATCATCTTTTATCTCAAGCTACGTGCGGGAACCTATAGGCAATTTTTAACGCCTACAAATACCCCTTCTAAAATGTTTCAGTCTCGTTTCTTTCATAGAAGAGCCTGAAATATTTTGGATGTGATAGGCCCAACCTTCAGTTAGTGTAAAAAGACCTACAATTAGCTTTAGTACTTGACTTCACCGAATTTTAGCCTATTTAGTATTTTGTCAAATAATTAAAATTCTTCAGGCGCTGTGTTTATCGTCTGACCATTGTTGAAGTCTCGAATTGAAACTGGTGTGTTGATTTCTAATTTTAGCTCATGTCATTGAGTTGATGTTAAACTGACTATATTCATCGAGGATTCATATCTGAATTATGACTGAACTCCCTGGGATTATCCTTTGTATCGAAGTTGATCTGAGCCTTGTTTTGGAGAGAATTGACTAAGCGTTTACTATGCATTGCTTGGCATTGAGTTTGATTGCAATGAGTTGACCGACGTTTACTCACGGCTACGCGTTGACCAGCATTGACTCTCATCACAATGCATTAACCGACATAAACACAGTTTATACTTATACGTCAACTGGAGTCTACACAGTTTAGGCTCTTAAGCCGTTAGAGCTGGGAGGACCAGTTTATACTCGTATATTCCTGGGAGTTTCGGGAACTAGTTTAACCTTGTGTACCCGTCGGAGGTTCATGGAGATGCAGTTTAGACTCGTATACTCATCGGAGTGTTGGGAAGAACGAGCTAAGAATGCATCGGATGCTCGCTAGGTTGAGCTCTTCGTGTGAGATTTGATTGTAAGACCAGCCGTTGGTGCTGATACAGCTACTAACTCTGAAGTTGCCAAACATTTGAAGTTGTTATCCTCATAGCTTCAGCTGGAGTTGAGGTTAGCTCAGCTGTTCAAGTCATGAGACCAACTGGTGAAGCTGATGTGTTAGTGACTTTTGTCCCTTATTATGATTACTCATTCCGTTTAGAATAGATAAGCATAATACTCATAGGATTTTTGGCAAACCCTCAGCCATCAACGGGTTTGAAGTGCCTTTATCGACTACCGTTTGAATCGGGCTAGCATGCAGATTGATTAAGTCCGTTCTACATGTAACGGAATTGACTAAGCGTTTACTATGCATTGCTTGGCATTGAGTTTGATTGCAATGAGTTGACCGACGTTTACTCACGGCTACGCGTTGACCAGCATTGACTCTCATCACAATGCATTAACCGACATAAACACAGTTTATACTTATACGTCAACTGGAGTCTACACAGTTTAGGCTCTTAAGCCGTTAGAGCTGGGAGGACCAGTTTATACTCGTATATTCCTGGGAGTTTCGGGAACTAGTTTAACCTTGTGTACCCGTCGGAGGTTCATGGAGATGCAGTTTAGACTCGTATACTCATCGGAGTGTTGGGAAGAACGAGCTAAGAATGCATCGGATGCTCGCTAGGTTGAGCTCTTCGTGTGAGATTTGATTGTAAGACCAGCCGTTGGTGCTGATACAGCTACTAACTCTGAAGTTGCCAAACATTTGAAGTTGTTATCCTCATAGCTTCAGCTGGAGTTGAGGTTAGCTCAGCTGTTCAAGTCATGAGACCAACTGGTGAAGCTGATGTGTTAGTGACTTTTGTCCCTTATTATGATTACTCATTCCGTTTAGAATAGATAAGCATAATACTCATAGGATTTTTGGCAAACCCTCAGCCATCAACGGGTTTGAAGTGCCTTTATCGACTACCGTTTGAATCGGGCTAGCATGCAGATTGATTAAGTCCGTTCTACATGTAACGTTGCGTTAAGAGAATAAACTCTCATAAACTTAGTGCTATGATATTGAATACATAGGCTTGGTCATTTTCGCGGGAACGGACCACCCGGCATTGCGTGTTAGGCGTAGACTTATCTCTGATTAGGGATTAAGGTAATGTCCCCCAGACATGAATTCTAGTATCTTTTTCACAGATAAAGACTAACCGATAATGCGTGTTAGGCGTAGACTTATCTCTAATTAGGGATCGAGATAATACAACCAGACATGGATTCTGGTATCTTTTTCTCGGCAAAATACTAACCAACAACATGTGTCTAGTGAAATAGCAAGAGTAAAGAGAAGAATTATCATATCCAAGTCAACATGAAGATTTGTGAAAGTGACTTGAATAAGATCAAACATTGCGGCCACTGAAGTTCAACATTGCAGCCACCGAAGTCCAACATTGTGGCCATCGAAGTTGAAAATTTCTTTGACATTTGCAAGATTGGAGCCTATAAATGGAGGTGCTTCATGCAATGGAAAATCATCCCCGATGAGAGCATAGTGCAAAAGAAAGAGAATTTTTCTCTCTCTATGAAGTGTGAGATTGAGGTGTAATTTGGGTTTCGAACTGAGTGAGAGTTATACACTCTTGTGAGAGTGAGATTAGAGAGCAATCTCCTTTGTAATATTTTCTTGTTAATTAGTAAATTTCTCTATTGTCTTCTCCCATGCATGTAGGTTTTCTATTATTAGTGTGAGAAATTTGGTATATCCTTTTCTGGACGAGAGGAGACCACTCTTTTGTAGGCTTTCTAATATTATAAAACTTTAGTTTTGCAATGAAAATAAATTTTTTTCCTATTTTTTTTTTAAAAACTCATAAAGACTTGAAGAATTTAGATCTACATAAAAGGCTAACCTGTTGCAATGTAATTTTTAGTATTTAAATTTTTTTTGTTGAATTATAATTGCGTGTTTAGGAAATAGGCTAGATTTAATTTATTTGATTCATGTTTTACTTTGCTTATTTAATTTGCTTACTTAATAAGTTTTTCTTGCTTAATTTAGGTGTAGATTTAATTTCACATTTGGATAGTTGGTCTATTTTCTTACTTTTGTTTAATTAGTTTTTTTCTTGCCTTTATATTCATGTTTTCTTTATTTACTTATAGTTTATGATTTAATAAAATGTGCGCTAGAATACTTAGGATAATTAGGATAAAGTGAAACTATAGATTTACTCTCTTTTATGCTTTAATTATTTATGCATAGATTAATCAATCAAAATAATAGTTGATAGAATATTCTAATTTGATAGGTTATATTTTCCTTAAGTTTTTTGATAATATATGCTTACTAGTATTCTAAGATTATTATTTTCACTTGATTGTCTATTCATGAATTTTAATTTAATTTTTGGAATATATCTTTATGACCTATGCTTTCTCAAATTAGATTAATAGGGTATGCTTATTAATTATAAAAATAAATAAAAATAGAGAGTTCTAGATCTAATAAATAGGTATATCGTGAAGTCTATCCTAATTTTTTAGTTTAATTCTCTTATTCTCTCTATTTTATTTCTATTTTTTAGTTTTGTTAGTTGTCATCTTTTCTTTTCTTTTCTATTTCTTTTGATTTTTTTCATTTTCATTCTATTCCTTTTGTTTCTCCTTTTTCTTTCTTATTTTCTCTTATTTTTTATTGCTTCTTTTATTTTTATTTTTATTTTTCTGTTTTCTTATTTGCATTTCAATTCTCTTTTCTCTCTTTCTTTCTAGGGAAAAAAGTGTCCAGGCCCCAAAAGCAGAAACTTCATGTGACAAGGCCCCTCATAATTTCCCCCATGTGGATCAGTCCCTTGAAGTGTGATACTTTGTACTGCAGCCCCTTTTTATCAATTATCACATGTCAGCTAAGCTAAAATTCTCAAACTATCCTTATCCTCTCTCCTCAATCTCTCTGACCCAGCACTCACATCATCTCTCTCTCTCTCTCTCTCTCTCTCTCTCTCTCACCTCTCTCTAAAACTAAGAGCTTTCTCAAGCTCGTCGTCCTGGCCGAGACGCACAGAGCATTAATCTATTAGCTAGAAGAAGAAAAGAAAAAAAAGAGAAAAAGAAAAAAAAAGAAAGGTAAGGAGAAGTAGAGTAGAAGGGGAATGAAGAGAAATATCGTAATTAAGAAAGAACGAAAATGTGTATTAATGTATCTCTATGAATGAAATTACCACGGTGCCGCCGAGCGATATTCGAAGCAATATAACGAGAGGTAAAAAATAAGCCCAAATGAAAGGAAGATACCGTGTGATAGACAATATAAAGGGCTACACACCGGCGCAGATGGTAGTGAAAACGGAGACCGGAGGTGGCCGTAAAACACGCGCGAAGTCGGCACGGCGCTGCTGTTTTCTGCTCGCTGCTGCCATCGAGCGATGTTTCGGATGTTACCGAGAGAGATAGAGAATGAGTTAGAGCGTGATACAAATTGGAGGTGATAGGCAACATGTAGGGCTACTCACCAAAGAAGAAATCGGCGGAAACGGAGATTGGAGGCGATCAGAAAGTGCGTACGAAGTAGGCACAAAACTATAGTTTTCTGCAGTGCAATTTCTCGCCGTTCGGGTTTGTTCTTCGCTGTTCGGAGATTTTCGCCGCTGTCCGGGCTTACCGGAGGTGAGAGGAGGTTGCCGGGGTCGTCGGGGTGTCTCGGTGGGCTCCGTCGGAGGTAGGAGGAGCTTTTCTCCGTTCCCAAGAGCCTAGAACTAAGATAAATTAGAGCTAGAACTAGCTAGAACTAGCTAGAACTAGCAAGATAGAAGCTAGAACTGGGGATATACAAGCTAGAACTAGGGGAATAGAAGCTAAAACTAACGTAGAATAAAGAACTAGCAAGTGTGCATGTAAAAAACCCTTGTTGGGTTTAGAACTAGCAAGATAGAAGCTGGAACTGGGGGTATACAAGCTAGAACTAGGGGAATAGAAGCTAGAACTAACATAGAAGAAAGAACTAGCAAGTGTGCATGTAAAAAACCCTTGTTGGGTTTAGAACTAGCAAGATAGAAGCTAGAACTGGGGGTATACAAGCTAGAACTAGGGGAATAGAAGCTAGAACTAACGTAGAATAAAGAACTAGCAAGTGTGCATGTAAAAAACCATTGATGGGTTTAGAACTAGCAAGATAGAAGCTGGAACTGGGGGTATACAAGCTAGAACTAGGGGAATAGAAGCTAGAACTAACATAGAAGAAAGAACTAGCAAGTGTGCATGAAAAAAACCCTTGTTGGGTTTAGAACTAGCAAGATAGAAGCTAGAACTGGAGGTATACAGGCTAGAACTAGGGGAATATAAGCTAGAACTAACGTAGAATAAAGAACTAGCAAGTGTGCATGTAAAAAACCCTTGTTGGGTTTAGAACTAGCAAGATAGAAGCTAGAACTGGGGGTATACAAGCTAGAACTAGGGGAATAGAAGCTAGAACTAACGTAGAATAAAGAACGAGCAAGTGTGCATGTAAAAAACCCTTGTTGGGTTTAGAACTAGGAAGATAGAAGCTAGAACTTAGGGTATACAAGCTAGAGCTAGGGGAATAGAAGCTAGAACTAACGTAGAATAAAGAACTAGCAAGTGTGCATGTAAAAAACCCTTGTTGGGTTTAGAACTAGCAAGATAGAAGCTAGAACTGGGGGTATACAATCTAGAACTAGGGGAATAGAAGGTAGAACTAACGTAGAATAAAGAACTAGCAAATGTGCATGTAAAAAACCCTTGTTGGGTTTAGAACTAGCAAGATTGAAGCTAGAACTGTGGGTATACAAGCTAGAACTAGGGGAATAGAAGCTAGAACTAACGTAGAATAAAGAACTAGCAAGTGTGCATGTAAAAAACCCTTATTGGGTTTAGAACTAGCAAGATAGAAGAAACCCTTATTGGGTTTAGAACTAGCAAGATAGAAGCTAGAACTGGGGGTATACAAGCTAGAACTAGGGGTATAGAAGCTAGAACTAACATAGAATAAAGAACTAGCAAGTATGCATGTAAAAAACCCTTGATGGGTTTAGAACTAGCAAGATAGAAGGTGGAACTGGAGGTATACAAGCTAGAACTAGGGGAATAGAAGTTAGAACTAACGTAGAAGAAAGAACTAGCAAGTGTGCATGAAAAAAACCCTTGTTGGGTTTAGAACTAGCAAGATAGAAGCTAGAATTGGGGGTATACAAGCTAGAACTAGGGGAATAGAAGTTAGAACTAACGTAGAAGAAAGAACTAGCAAGTGTGCATGAAAAAAACCCTTGTTGGGTTTAGAACTAGCAAGATAGAAGCTAGAATTGGGGGTATACAAGCTAGAACTAGGGGAATATAAGCTAGAACTAACGTAGAAGAAAGAACTAACAAATATGCATGTAAAAAACCCTTGTTGGGTTTAGAACTAGCAAGATAGAAGTTAGAACTGGGGATATACAAGCTAGAACTAGGGGAATATAAGCTAAAACTAACGTAGAATAAAGAACTAGCAAGTGTGCATGAAAAAAACCCTTGTTGGGTTTAGAACTAGCAAGATAGAAGCTAGAACTGGGGGTATACAAGCTAGAACTAGGGGAATAGAAGCTAGAACTAACGTAGAATAAAGAACTTAGCAAGTGTGCATGAAAAAAACCCTTGTTGGGTTTAGAACTAGCAAGATAGAAGCTAGAACTGGGGGTATACAAGCTAGAACTAGGGGAATAGAAGCTAGAACTAACGTAGGAGAAAGAAGCTACAAAGGGTTTAGAACTAGCAATATAGAAGCTAGAACTGGGGGTATACAAGCTAGAACTAGGGGAATAGAAGATAGAACTAACGTAGGAGAAAGAAGCTAACAAACTTGTTAGCTTCTTTCTCCTATTAGTTCTAACTTCTATTCCCCTAGTTCTAGCTTGTATACCCCCAGTTCTAGCTTCTATCTTGCTAGTTCTAAACCCAACAAGGGTTTTTTACATGCACACTTGCTAGTTCTTTATCCTACGTTAGTTCTAGCTTCTATTCTCCTAGTTCTAGCTTGTATATCCCCAGTTCTAGCTTCTATCTTGCTAGTTCTAAACCCAACAAGGGTTTTTTACATGCACACTTGCTAGTTCTTTATCCTACGTTAGTTCTAGGTTCTATTCCCCTAGTTCTAGCTTGTATACCCCCAGTTCTAGCTTCTATCTTGCTAGTTCTAAACCCAACAAGGGGTTTTTACATGCACACTTCTTAGTTCTTTATCCTACGTTAGTTCTAGCTTCTATTCCCCTAGTTCTAGCTTTTATACCCCCAGTTCTAGCTTCTATCTTGCTAGTTCTAAACCCAACAAGGGTTTTTTACATGCACACTTGCTAGTTCTTTATCCTATGTTAGTTCTAGCTTCTATTCCCCTAGTTCTAGCTTGTATACCCCCAGTTCTAGCTTCTATATTGCTAGTTCTAAACCCAACAAGAGTTTTTTACATGCATACTTGTTAGTTCTTTATTCTACGTTAGTTCTAGCTTCTATTCCCCTAGTTCTAGCTTGTATACCCCCAGTTCTAGCTTCTATCTTGCTAGTTCCAAACCCATCAAGGGTTTTTTACATGCACACTTGCTTGTTCTTTATTTTATGTTAGTTCTAGCTTCTATTCCCCTAGTTCTAGCTTGTATACCCCCAGTTCCAGCTTCTATCTTGCTAGTTCTAAACCCAACAAGGGTTTTTTACATGCACACTTGCTAGTTCTTTATTCTACGTTAGTTCTAGCTTCTATTCCCCTAGTTCTAGCTTGTATACCCCCAGTTCTAGCTTCTATCTTGCTAGTTCTAAACCTAACAAGGGTTTTTTACATGCACACTTGCTAGTTCTTTCTTCTACGTTAGTTCTAGCTTCTATTCCCCTAGTTCTAGCTTGTATACCCCCAGTTCCAGCTTCTATCTTGCTAGTTCTAAACCCAACATGGGTTTTTTACATGCACACTTGCTAGTTCTTTCTTCTACGTTAGTTTTAGCTTCTATTCCCCTAGTTCTAGCTTGTATACCCCTAGTTCTAGCTTCTATCTTGCTAGTTCTAGCTAGTTCTAGCTCTAATTCATTTTAGTTCTAGGCTCTTAGGAACGGAGAAAAGCTCCTCCTACCTCCGACGGAGCCCACCGAGACACCCCGACGATCCCGGCAACCTCCTCCCACCTCCGTTAAGCCCGGACAGCGGCGAAAATCTCCGAACAGCGAAGAACAAACCCGAACGGCGAGAAATTGCACTGCAGAAAACTATAGTTTTGTGCCGACTTCGCACACACTTTCTGATCGCCTCCAATCTCCGTTTCCGCTGATTTCTTCTTTGGTGAGTAGCCCTACATGTTGCCTATCACCTCTAATTTGTATCACGCTCTAACTCATTCTCTATCTCTCTCGGTAACATCCGAAACATCGCTCGACGGCAGCAGCGAGCAGAAAACAGCAGCGCCGTACCGACTTCGCACGTGTTTTACGGCCACCTCCGGTCTCCGTTTTCACTACCGTCTGCGCTGGTGTGTAGCCCTTTATATTGTCCATCACACGGTATCTTCCTTTCATTTGGGCTCATTTTCTACCTCTCGTTATATTGCTTCGAATATCGCTCGGCGGCACCGTGATAATTTCATTCATAGAGATACATTAATACACATTTTCGTTCTTTCTTAATTACGGCATTTCTCTTCATTCCCCTTCTACTCTACTTCTCCTTACCTTTCTTTTTTTTTCTTCTTTTTTTTCTTTTTTTTTCTTTTCTTCTTCTAGCTAATAGATTAATGCTCTGTGCGTCTCGGCCAGGACGACGAGCTTGAGAAAGCTCTTAGTTTTAGAGAAAGGTGAGAGAGAGAGAGAGAGAGAGAGGAGATGAGAAAGAGAGAGAGAGAGAGAGAGAGAGAGAGAGAGAGAGAGAGGAGATGAGAGAGAGATGATGTGAGTGCTGGGTCAGAGAAATTGAGGAGAGAGGATAATGATAGTTTGGGAATTTTAGCTTAGCTGTCATGTGATAATTGATAAAAAGGGGCTGCAGTACAAAGTATCACACTTCAAGGGGCTGATCCATATGGGGAAAATTATGAGGGGCCTTGTCACATGAAGTTTTTGCTTTTGGGGGCTGGACACATTTTTCCCTTCTTTCTAATGTTCATTTTCTTTTCCTTTTAAAACAACAAAAATCCAAAAAACCTCTTTCAAATCCTTTCCATAAAACATCTTTTCAAACAACTTCATAAAAAGGAAAAATCTCCAACTTAAAAAAAAAGAAACCTTTTTTTATGGTTCAATATTATTATAATTTTTTATGTACTTACAATAAACTCATATTTTATATATAGCAAGCTTTTGGCGCCATTGTCAGGAGGGAGTTTTTTCATTTATTTAGCAATTTTTCTTTTTGAGGTTGTTAGGTTTAACTATTGATTTGTGTAGGATTCTTAACTTATATTAAAGGTGATTTGAAAAGGCGGCTAATCTTGCTTTCCATCAAGGAGATAGATTGTCTTCATTGTTATTTTCCTTAGTTTTCTCAGAAATTAGGAATTATAGGTTAACTAAAGATTAAAAAATTTTATTTCTTGTTGAACCTAATAAAATCCACCATTAATTTATAACAAGATTAAATAAGATAAAAACCTACATAAATAATTGCATATATGTTATCTTTACCCATAATAAAAAAGTTTAGAAACAATTTTCTTAAGGTATCTACTTGTAGATTATTTTTATTTTCTTGGAGTTGCATTCACATTCATATAGTTAGTAGGAATCATAATTGAATTTGGATAGCTTGTATAGTTAGTAGGAATCATAATTGAATTTGGATAGCTTGATTTGTCACACATAAAGTGTCTTTAAGGCCATAAAACTCAAACCAAGATAAGGTAAGGAAGATCATTACCTTTCCCTTAGCCTAAAAATCAATAAATTCCTCACAACACAACCCAAGCCTTTGATATTCATTAGAAATTGTCCCTAAAGGACTTGAGATGACTAGGAAATAATGATTCTGAGGGAGGTGAAGTTATTCTATCTTCATTTGATTTAGTTGGTGCATGAGGAAGTTATTCTATCTTCATTTGATTTAGTTGGTGCATAAGGTAAGAGTTAGGTTGTCAAAAGCCCTCGCAAGAAAAGAGGTTACTTAATTGGCTTAATCACACTCCGGAGTCCTCTCTGGACTTACTCTTACATAGTCAACTAGCTAAATGAATTAGAGTATGGTATGGCCTGAAGGAGTTCTTCGTTAGGAGCTAATCTAGTGGAGTTTAAACTTAACCCTAGAAATCAGGAGTACTTGATTGGATAGTTTGTCTTGTCTTTGTTTAATTAGGATTTCCTTTTATTTTCCTTTCTCAAAAATCTTTTAGATATTTTCTAAGGTTTTCTAAAAATATTTTTTTTATCTTTCAGATTTACATTTAGATTATCTTAATAAAAATAAAAATATTAAATATTAAAAATATAAAAGAATTATGATATAACATGTCATTTTCTTTGATGAGTTTAAATTTTAAGGGTTTAGACATGATAAATGTTAGTTTTGAGGAAATCTTCGCTAATGACTCAAGTCATTACAAGAGTTAGGACAACCTTTTGATCATGTAGAACATGAGTCTTAATCTGAGCCAAACTTTTCGACTGAGTAGCATCAAAGCATGATGCTTTTTGGGTCCATTCCAACACAATACAAAGAGCAGAATAAATTTGATTTGACCACCTACCCGCCATCAAATGTTGAAGAAATTATTGAAGACCTTGAAGAATGCGCAAACAAAATTCAAGGACAATGTGGGGTTTATCATTTTAAAGTTTTTTAAAATTCAAAGTAAAATTTTATATTGGAACACGTGTAAAATATGAGATTTTCATTTTTGATCTTTTATTCCGAATCATTAGTCCGGTTTGCATTGCGGACAATGCAAACCTTATGTGTGGGGGTGGGGACTAGTTATCTTTTTCCACTTTCCTTATTTTATTTTATTTTTCTTTCTTTTCCTCTATATATAAAAATATACTGTGTGCTAACTTGATAAAGTTGATTAATAATTAATTTAATTAATTAATTATTAAGCTTTCTAGTCTTTAATTAGTTTTATACTCAAGTTAGTCTTTTATTATAACTCTAAATATGTTCTTTAAATAATAGTTTTCAAAGTATTATACCTTATTATAGCTCTAACTTAGACAATTTCATGCTTAAGTTAGAGTGGATGATAATTTATTAAGTCATTTTGATTTAAATATTTCCATACACACACAGGCATACACACACACTAAAAACATATAAAAGAGTGCAAACAATAGACACCAATAAAAGTCTTGAACTCTAAGGTGATTTTATCTTACTAAGCATAAGTTGACTGAGTAATTAAGACCAAAATTTTATATACTTAATGATATCAGGCCAATTGGGTTAGGATCCATTGATCCATAGCTCATTTCATGGTCACTTCGAAAAGCCCGATAAAGTAGAAAATATCACCAAAAAAATGAAGATGTGTGTGTGTAGGTATTCTTGGAAAATAAAATTGATTAAGAGGCATGAAAATTGATTAAAGTAAAGAGTTAGCATGTCTTTTTTAGAATTTTAAATAAAACATTCTATGTCTAACTTGGTTTTGTATAACTATAATGAGAATATTTTCTTAGAATTTTACTTTGGAATTATGCAAAAAAATATATTTTTTGGTACTATCTTTAATTAGATTATTTAAATAGTTTTTTTTCTTTCTTTTTTATTTTCTTTATTTTCTAGAGGACTAGCAAAACATGTAGGGGTGTTTGACTAGCATATTTTATTATATTTTTATACCTTTATTTCAAATAAAGTTTCACGCAAATAAATCATTAATATTGTATTTTTATCTTGTTTTATAGAGAATCAAGAGAATAAATAAGAGCTTTTATGACAACATCTCAATCCCAAAAGACTCCAAATGAACCCCAAATGAATCGACAAGAAACCCAAGAAAAATTGGTGCAAAAATTATAGCTCATTGATAAGGCATCGTAATAAATTTTAAGTGTAAGTGAGTAGGATGATTTTTTTTATCCAACTGTAAATTATATAAGATTATATTTCTTTCAATTATGATCCAATGAATCAAGTTTGAGTTAAATTGGAGTTGTAGAAGTCAATATATGGTCATTTTATTGAACCAATGGCAGAACTATAAATATTCTTAAATATGTGCAAAATTTTCTAGCCTTGCATCCTATGTTGGTAAGTTGCTGCTTGGAGTCCAAATTTTATCCAAGGTTTGATATTAGTTTATGTAATCTATAAATATGAGTAGAAAATCCAAATATTATAAACCTTTAGTTTTAAAATAAAAATAAAATTTTTTTCTCTTTTTAAATTTCTTCTTCTTATGAAGACTTGATGAAATTTGGGTCTACATGAGAGGTTCAATCCCTTGCAATGTGAATTTTTAGTTTTTAAACTTTCTTGTTTATTTGTAATTGCACGTTTAGGAAACATGTTAGATTTAGGGAAAATTGTTTCAAGACCCCAAAACTCAATTTCTATTGTGCTGCAGCCTCCCTTACTTTCCCTAATATGCTGCAGCCCCTCCTTTTTTAAAAAATTTCATCCAGGTCCCTCCAGTCCAAAATCCCGATTTTACCCTCCCTTCACCTCCCTCCTCCTCCTCCTTTCCCGATCCCCCTTTGCCCCTTCCCCCACGCCGCCTCCCTCCCCCACGCCGCCTCCCTCCCTCCACGCCCCCACTCCCACCCATCCGCCTTCCCTCCCCTCACCCCACCTTCCTCCCATTCGCCGCTCCCCTCCCACACGCCGCCTCCCTCCCCTCCCCATTCCCCCCCTTCCCCCCAGCCCCACCTCCGCCCCAACGTGCCGCGTCCCTCCTCCCAAAAAAACCTACTCATGAGCACCCCCCCACCCACCCCACCCTCCATGGCGCCAACCACCCACATGTCCGCCTTCCCTCCTCCTCCCCTCCCCTACCTCCTCTCCCCACGCCTCATCTCCCTCCCCTCACCCACCCCCCCCCCGCCCACTCCCCTCCCCACGTTGTCTCCCTCCCCTCCCACCACGTCGCCTCCCTTCCCACGCCGCACCCATTGGACTGCCCTCCCTTCCCCTCCCCACGATGCACCTCCCTCCATTCCCATCGCACTCCCTCCCTTCGCCAGCCCCCACCTCCCTACCACATGTCGCCTCCCTCCCCTCCTCCCACTCCCCTCCCCACGCCGCCTCCCTCCCTTCCCCCTCTCTCCACCCACCCACATCTCACGTTCCCCCGTGCCACCTCCCCCATGCGCCTCTTCCCCACGCCCTCCCTCCTCTCCAGCCTCCCAGACCCCCGTTGCACCTCCCCCAACATCTCCCTCCTCCTCCTCAGGTCCCCCTCTGCCCCCTCCCCTGTTCCGCCGCCTGTGCCATCCTGAGGAACTTCGCATGGGCACATTAGTAAGAGTTAATATGTTAACTGTTAGAGTTAACATGTTAGCCATAAGAGTTAACATGTTAGCTGTAAGAGTTAACATGTTAACTGTAAGAGTTAACGTGTTAGCTGTAAGAGTTAACATCCGTTGGCATGAGAAAGAGGAGGGTAAATTTGGGATTTAAGCCAGTTGACATGTCTAATCATGAGCTGCCATGTCTAATCAACTGCTGGCATGAGTTGGAATCATGATGGAGGGGCCTTGGGCATATTTTTTTCAAAAAAAAAGGGGCTAAAGCACATTAAAAAAATAGGTAGGGTTGGGGCATATTGAAAGTTCAAATTTGGGGCCTAGAGGCAATTTTCCCATTTAAATTCATTTAATTAGATTTAATTCATTTAATTTATACTTTATTTTGCTTGTTTAATTTTCATTCCTAATTTAGGAGTAGATTTAATTTCATGCTTGGATAGTTAGTTTATTTCCTCATTTTCTTAATTTTTAGGAGTATACTTAATTTCATGCTTGGATAGTTAGTTTATTTCCCCATTTTCTTAATTAGTTTCTTTTCTTGCCTTTTAATCTATGCTTTTTTTTATTTTCCTATAATTTAGGATTTAATAAAATGTGTGGCTAAAATTGTTAAAAAAATTAGGATAAGTGGAAACTAGTATAACTTGTTTATTGGAATTAGAATTTCTCTCTTTTATGCCTTAATTATTTTTGTACAGATTAATCAATCAAAATAATAGTTGGTAGAATATTCTAATTTATAGGTTATACTTTATTTAAGTGGCTTGATAATATATTCTTATTAATATTCTTGGTTTATTATTTTCATTTGATTGCCTATGCATGAATTTTAATTTTAATTTTAGAATCTATCTCGATAATCTACATTTTCTTTAATTAGATTGATAGGTTAGATTGATAGGTTATGTTTGTTAACTCTAAAAACAAATTAAAAAAGAGAGTAATTTCTAGATCTAATAAATAGTTATCTTGTAAAATCTATCCTAATTTAATTCTCTTCTTCTCTCTCTCTTTTATTTTCTATTTCTTAGTTAGCTTTTCTTTCATTTTCCATTTCTTTTGATTTTTAATTTTCATTCTAGTCCTTTTATTTCTCCATTTCTTTCTTCTTTTTCTCTTAATTTTATCTCTTATGTTTTGTTTTTCTTTTTCTCTTTTATTATTTTCATTTCAATTCCCTTTTCTATTCCTTTTTCTAGTGTTGATTTTCTTCTTCTTTTAAAACAACAAAAATCCAAAACCCTCTCTCAAATTTTTTTCCATAAAAACCTCTTTTCCAAAAACTTCTCCTTGTGGTTTGATGTTTTCTATACTATAATTTATTGTGCACTTGCAACACACTCACATTTCATACGCAACAAGTACAAACACATCATGTATAATTAGAGTATGAATACCATGATATTTTTACATAACGTAGAAACTTCACTAAGCAAAAATTCTCCCTCATCATCTCTCATTATTTGTAGTTCTTGCTTTGCTACTTTAACTAAGCTATAGCGTTGCCGGTATCTTGATCTTTCATCATAAGGCTTGAGATAATTCTTGTTTAACTCCTAATATATTTTTTATCTAGTGAATATTAAGTACGAACTCAAAAGATACGCATGAAGTATAACAAAGCACTTGATTGGCCCTTTTGCTCAGAGCTCATGTCATCTTTGACAATAGTATCAAGCACCTCAATAATAGATGAAAACATAATAATCAAATGGGCTAACATCCCATAGTGAGAACACCAACGAATTTTTTCGGCTTAATGAAGCGACATTTCTTGATTTAAACCTCTTCCACTCGAAAGTAGGCCATTTTCTAGACCTTCAATGATCTTGCTAACTTATTTTTCTTGAAGAATATCTCGACTTTAGCATAAACATCCAACCATAGTAACCAAATTGTTAAGCATCGTAAAAAGTAGAGCAATTTTAGTTTGTCACTTTTCAACACTTAAAAGAGCTAGTTGAAGTTGGTGTGCGGAACAATGAATATAAAAGCATAACCATTTTCCTTCATGATTTATGTTTGAGGCCTTTAAATTCTCCTTTAATGTTACTACTGCTATCATAACCTTTCCATAAACTCTTAATAAACTTAGTCCATGTCTTGAATACAAAGACTTAATTGCCAGCTTAAAGGCTAAAGCGATTGTGGAGGAAACATGAACAAGCACAAGAAAGCATTTAATGACATGTCCTTTCTTATCCATATAACTATGACGCCCTCGGTTTCAACAAGGCTGCAGTCCAAGATGAAACTAAGAATGTCAAACCTGCCAATCACCAGACACCATACTGCAATAAGTTTCACCATCACAGTTACAATCTATCTAGTGGAATCAACAATAGGTGTATGTACGAAACAGGTAAGAGAAAATATACAGAAGAAATACTAAACAACAGATACTTTGAAGAAAATCATCATCACTGATATAAATGGATATATCTCTGAGAAACAAACAACTGAACTGATACAACTGTCTCACAACAGGAAGTCAAATGAAATGACATTAAGGCACATCACCTTTACAAAGCTAGAAATAATATCTCAAATGTTCATACATACATCTACTGTGGAGTTCTGACATAAACTACAAATATAATAACTATCTAGATAGAATCTATGAAGACATCAAATCAACCTGCGACTCTCCGTGCGCCGGACTCGCTGCCTGAAAGGAGGAGGAAAACAACGAGCGTCAAAGCGCTATAGCGAGTAACATCTCAACCAACCCCAGGGGGAAGGGCTAGAAGGATAAGAAAATAGTTGTAGATATATAATAGATAATTAATCATCGACTATAAAATAAAGTGGGAGTTTGATATTTAGAAATTTATAACACGAGCATAGGTACGTCCCCCATAGCTCAAATTATAAATATCTAAATACCAAATCCAAGCTACAGCGTGGAGCAATAACTCCATCTCCAACCATACTATCAAAATATCCTGACTAACGCCAGATACTTGTCCAACACATGGACTTCATCTACTATATGTTAATTAAAACAACTCAGATAAATGTCCAACACATGGAGTGCATGTGATAAATGCCCAACACATGGACTGTATATGATGAAGGTCCAACACATGGACTGAAATGGGTAAATGTCTCACAAATGGACTATATAATTAAGGTCCAACACATGGACCGCAATAGACAAGTGTCCAACGCATAGACTGCATACGATTAATATCATACAATGAACAGATACAAGTAAAAGTATATATACTATTCACTTTCATATCCCAGTGAATAAAATCTAAGACTCATGTCCATAATCAACTCATGTACACCAATCTCAGTGTATAACAATCCTATGTAAACTAGGTATCTCGCCAGCCACACAAACATATGCAATAATATGATTATGCAGAAAAATCTCCAGTGGTCGACCGCCACGGTCGACCGTGACTGAAGCAGAAGCCTACTACTTCTTGTGCACGCTATGTAGTCGACCGTCGCGTACACCGCAGTCGACCGCGTAGAAGCAGAAACCTTTTTTAGGTTTCTGTTCTATAGGAAACCGATCTAAAAAAACTTGTGTATGACATTTATAAACACCATCAACCTTATATACATGATTTATCATTTCTAGAAACATATGAGAAACAGTCTAAACACTATAAACAAAACGAAACATTTTTAAACGTACATATTCATGTCGAAACCTTCGAAAACAAAACTTTTTCTTTCAAAACTCTTGTTAGAAAAAAAAATTCGGATCTAGATCTGCATTAAGAAATTCATGGGTGATCTTTATTAACAGAAAACTCGTTCTTTTAGTAATATATAATATAAAGATCTATTTTTATACATAAACTAACATGTTAGGCTCACAAATCTCATAAAAACAAGAAATAGTCTAAACACTATAGACAAAGTGAAACATTTTTAAACGTACATATTCATGTCGAAACCTTCGAAAACAAAACTTTTTCTTTCAAAACTCTTGTTAGAAAAAAAATTAAGATCTAGATTTGCATCAAGAAATTCGTGGGTGATCTTTATTAACAGAAAACTCGTTCTTTTAGCAATATATAATATAAAGATCTATTTTTATACATAAACTAACATGTTAGGCTCACAAATCTCATAAAAACATCATTTAAAAATGTTTAAAAACCTAGGTGCAGGATTGGACGAGATGAAACTCGCCTGAGGGGTGATGAACAACTCTAACAACGCTGTAAAAAGTCATCCTTTGCTGTAAGCCGCTGGATCTCGCTCAAACCCCCCAAAATCCGTCGGAATCACCAAGGAGAATGGGTTAGGGTATGCAAGAGGAAAGGATGAGGATGCTAGGGTTTGGTCTGATCAAGAAGAGGGTCTCCCGAATATAAAAATATATATATAAACCCAAAATCCCGACCCAAAACCCAACATGATCCGAAACCTGGAAAAACTCAAAATCCGCTCGGCGGTCGACCGTCTCTATGTCGCAGTCGACCGCGTAGGAAGCAGAAGCCTTTCTGCTCGCCTCCACGCCCAGCGGTCGACCACCACTATGGCACGGTCGACCGGACAGGAAATTTCCTATTGATGCATGATGTTTGTGCGTTAGTCTTTCACTCGATTTCTCTCTTATAAAATACACTTGTTTGATCTTCAAACACTTGATATCACATTTATCTATGATATAAATATATATTTCACAATAAAAAACTCATTCACTTTATTTTACGGGGTTTTACATTCTTCCCCCCTTAAAAGAATTTCATCCTCGAAATTTCAAAATCGTATCTCAAAAATTAATAATATGAGAAAAGCACGTCGGGAGTAGTTAAATTTCCACATACACATCTCATAGCATTAATTTTTAGATATGAACATAGTGCTATCTAAAGTTAACAATCTAGAATACAAATATTCGCATCTTAAATCCCTAACTAAATGGAATTAGTACGTCGGACGGAAAATCCAAACAAGGAACCTCCAATGTATATACCATGTATTCCAAATGATTAGGGACTAAGTGACAATACTCCCATTCTAGTGTTAAAAAAAATATAACTATCCCAAAATCATCATAAACCATAGGGAAAATATAATCCAAATAATTTACATGTTCAAACAGGTGTGGATAGTCGCGACGCATATCCTCTTCCCGCTCCCAAGGAATCTTCTCAGATCCTCTCCTGTTCCATTGGACTTTCACCAAAGGAATCACCTTATGTCTAAGTTTCTTGTCCTCTCTGGAAAGTATACAAACTGGGATCTCAATTGTAGTCAAATCGTCTAGAAAGTTTAACCTCTGGGGCATCCAATACTCGTTGTCTCTCCTCATCATGCAAGTGTTTCTTGAACATAGAAACATGAAATACGTCGTGCACACTAGACATCGATGCTGGAAGATCTAGTCTATAAGAAACAACTCCAATACGCTCAATAATCTGAAAGGGCCAATATATCTTGGGGGCAAGCTTTTCCTGTCTACCAAATCGCTGCACACCCTTCATCGGTGATACCTTTAGCATGACATAATCTCCTACCTAAAACTCTAAAGGTCACCGTCTATGATCTGCGTAGCTCTTCTGCCTACTCTGAGTGGCTAGAATACGCTCCCTAATCAATGCTACCTTTTTGGTAGTCTGCCTCACAAGCTCTGGTCCAAGCAACAAGCTATCCTCCGGCTCTGCCTAACATATAGGGGATCTACAGGGCCTCCCGTATAATGCCTCATACGGAGCCATATCAATCGTCGCTTAATAACTATTGTTATAAGCAAACTCTATCAATGGAATATGATCCTCTCAGCTACCTTGAAAGTCAATGATACAAGCCCACAACATGTCCTCCAACACCTGATTTACTCTCTCTGTCTGACTATCTGTCTGAGGGTGGAATATACTGTTGTGTAATAATCTGCTACCGAATGAATCCTGGAAACTCTTCCAAAAGTGTGAGGTGAAAACTGATCCTCGATCTGATACAATCGTATCTGGAACTCTGTGAAGTCAAATTATCTCCCGGATAAATATCCTCGCATAGGTCTCAGTGGTATAAGTGGTCCTCACTAGAATAAAATATGCCGACTTCGTCAACTGATCTACTATTACCCATAATGATTCGTTCCCCTTTTTGGACTTTGGCAACCTACAATAAAATCCATAGAAATGTCCGCCCACTTCCACTCTGGAATGGGTAAAGGCTGAAGTGTCCCTGCTGGTCTCTGGTGCTCTGCCTTTACCTGCTGGCAGGTAAAACACTTAGCTACATATTCTGTAATATCTCTACGCATACCACTCCATCAAAAGTGTCTCCTCAGGTCCTTGTACATCTTAGTGGTTCCTTGATGCACTGTATATCGGGTACGATGTGCTTTATCAAACAACTCCCTCTTTAGCTCCACACTAGCTGGCATGACTAATCGACCCTTCATCCGAAGGCCTCCATCTGCTCCAATGGTCCAATCATCCTTGGGCTCTTTAAAAATCTCCTCCTTCCGGATTTGAATCTAAGAGTCCTCTAACTGAGCTCTATCTACTCTGTCCCTCCAAGATAGCTACACTGATATAGCTCCCAAGAAAGTGCTATTTCCGCCCATCTCTGGCCTAAAATTGAACTGACTAAGAGTGATAAGATCTCGATACAACGAGCATCTTAGAGCTGCAACCTGATGTCAATGCTTCCTACTCAAAGCATCTGCTACGACGTTCGTCTTTCCCGGATGATACTGAATCGCGAACTCGTAATCCTTGATGAACTCAATCCATCACTGTTGTCTCTGATTAAGTTCCTTCTGGGAGAAAAGGTACTTCAGACTCTGGTGGTCTGTGAATAGCTCGAACTGAACGCCATACAAGTAGTGTCTCCACGCCTTCAGCGCGAATACTACCACTGCTAACTCCAAATCATGAGTGGGGTAGTTCTGCTCATACACCCTCAACTGCCGTGAGATATATGCTACAACCCTCTAAGTCTGCATCAGAACACTTCCCAAACCTGCTAACGACACATCCGTGTATACAACAAATGTCCTGTCACTGCTCGGAATAGTAAGAACTAGCGCCGTAGTCAACTTAGCCTTCAAGGTATCAAAGGCCTTCTTGCACTCCATGCTCCAAGTAAACTATAGATCCTTCTTCATAAGGCGTGTAGGTGGCATTGCAATTTTCGAGAAGTCCTGAATGAACTTCTTGTAATAGCCAGCTAACCCCAAAAAGCTACGAATCTCGATAACCGTCTTCGGCGGTTCCCAATCAAGCACTGCCGAAACCTTAGCTGGGTCCACTGCTATGCCCTCTCTGCTGACAACATGGCCAAGAAATTTGACCTCAGAAATCCAAAACTCGCACTTGCTAAACTTAGCAAATAGCTTATGCTCTCGCAAGATCTGCAAAACCAAACATAGATGTTGCTCATGCTCCGACTCCGATCTCGAGTAGATAAGAATATCATCGATAAATACAATCACAAACTGGTCCAAGTATGGATGGGAGACCACGTTCATCAAATCCATGAATACCGTGGGTGCATTGGTCAACCCAAATGGCATGACCAAAAACCCGAAGGACCCATATCGAGTCAGAAAGGTGGTCTTGGGAATATCCATCTCCCGAACCCGCAACTGATGATAACTAGAACGAAGATCAATCTTCAAAAAATACTGCGCTCCTTGTAGCTGATCGAACAAGTCATTAATCCGAGGCAAAGGATATCTATTCCGGATAGTGACTTTGTTCAACTCATGGTAGTCGATACACAATCGCATACTACCATCCTTCTTCTTAACGAAGAGGACAGGCTCTCCCCACGGAGAATGACTCCGACGAATGAAGCCCTGAGCTAACAACTTATCCAACTATGTCTGTAGCTCCCTCATCTCAGCAGGTGCTATGCGATAGGGTGCTCGGGATATCGGGGCTGTGCCCGGCTGTAACTCAATACAAAACTCAACCTCTCTCACAGGAGGCAACCCAGGTATATCCTGAAAGACATCCTAAAAATCTGAGACAACTCTAGTCTCGTATATATCAATACACTGATCCCGAAGCATTACCTCCTCGATGTACGCCAATAATGACTCCGCAAACTGGTTTCCCTGAGAGGTGGCCACAACTAACTCGGACCCATCGGACGCTTGCAACTTGACTGTTTTCACAAAACAGTCGATACTGACGTGGTAGGAAGATAGCCATTCCATACCAAGAATAACATCAAACTCTGACATGCTCAACACTATCAGATCAACAACAAACTCAGACTCGTCTAAACTGATAACACACCTTCTACAAATGCTCTCTAAGAGCGACATCTCACCTAGCGGGATGGAAACTGACAAAGGAACATCTAGAGACTGAGCTACGACCTGAAGTCTAATCATAAAAGCATAAGATATGAAAGAGTGCGAAGCTCCCGAATCGAAAAGAATACGGGCTGTAAAGGAGTTCACGAAGAATGTACCCTCCACTACAGCCCTACTTGCATCATGATCACGAGGGACCACTGCATAGACTCTACCGGTGGCTGAAGCCTGCTCTACTATTGAAGGTGGAGCATATGGAACTACCTGTCCCTGAGGGACCTCCTGAACTGCACGAACCTACCCCTCAATCTGCGGAACCACTGGCGGTGCCTCCAGTCTCATCTGCTGGCCCTGACCTCGGCGCTGAAATCGATTCTGTTACTGATTCTGCCCTTTCCCTGGCTGGGCTCCTGCTGGTGCACTGCGACACTCTGATTCTTTGTGCCCAATCTAACGACAATTATAACATGTGCTCTGAAACTTGTGCTGCTGAGGTGTTCTCTAATCGTGCTGAAGTCCTCTCCTATGAGGGCCTTGCTGCTGCTGTTGCTGGGATCCTAAAAATGGTCTCTTATTCTTGCCTTTATCTTTAGTATTCCCGATAATCATATTTTATTATAATTTTATATCCTCATTATCTATTTTATATGAATAAATATACCAATAATAATTGTTTTTATCTTTAATTACAGGTTAATGAAGAAATAATAAATAAATACCCAAAAGACTCCAACTTTCTTATTTTTTAACCTTTTATTGAAGCCCAGAATCAAGCCGCGTAGCCTGTAGAAGCCGAAGAAAATAAAAAGAAAATCCAATATGAAGAGAAATTACATTCAAGATAGTTGGCCGCAAAAAACGACGATATCTTCCATTCCGGAAGGTGAAATTTAACATATAATATATGAAAATCGTCTATCTTGACGAGACGAAGCCAACCGTGAAGTCAAAGTTTTTATTAGAGCATCAATGCTAGCATCAATGGGAGTATCGATGCCTGCATCGAAGCCTGCATCGATGTCAGACGTTCTGTTATGCATCAAAGGCTAAAAATGGATTGTTTTGGATAAGATTTCAATCCAAGGGCTCACATTCACTGATGTTTACTATAAATAGGGGTAGAGTGTGAGGGGTTGGAGGTGTGAAAAATTTTGTAACTCCATTTGGAGAGGAGTGTTACTCTTAATTGAGAAGACCTTCCAATTTTGTAACTTTTTGTTACAATCAATAAAACAATTTTTTCACCTCTTCATATTTTTCTTTTCTTCTCTTTGTTTGATGATGAAGATGAAGATGTGATGAAGATGAAGATCAAGAGTGAGGTTTGCTTTCATCTTGAGGCTAGAACCCTCTTGGGTGGTAAGAGTGAGGTTTGCTTTCATCTTGAGGCTAGAACCCTCTTGGGTGGTAAATTTCCTCTTTGTTAATATTTATATCTTTTTATTTTCTTGCTTAAATAGCCAAGAGGTTAGAACCCTCTTGCCTTAGATTTATTTCATGCTTATAGAATAGATTTATTTCATGCTTATAGAGTAGATTTATTTTCTCGCATTTAATTCTTGTAATTTATTTGTAGTTTAGTTTTTGTAATTTATTTTGTAGTTAGATTTTATTTTCTTGCACTATTCACCTTGAGGCTAGAATCCTCTTGGGATTAGTTTTTATTTCTTTTCATATTCTTTGATTCGTCTTAAGGCTAGAACCCTCTAGGGAATTATCATTTTATTTTCTTGCACTATTCTCCTTGAAGCTAGAACCCTCTCGGGATTAGTTTTTCATTTTGTTCATTTTTTTTTCTTTGATTCGCCTTGAGAATGGAACCCTCTAGGGAAATACCCTTTTCTAAGAAGTAGATTCAGTTATAGATTCCTCATATCTTTAATTGAATCCTTCATCTTTACTTTCTTGAATTTTCTTTTTATTCTTGATATATCTTTAATTGAATCCTTCATCTTTACTTTCTTGAATTTTCTTTTTATTCTTGATTTTTCTTTTTGATTCTTGATTTTATTCATCTGAATTTTCTTTTTATTCTTGATTTTTCTTTTTGATTCTTGATTTTATTCATCTTTCTTTCTCTCATTGTTAAAATCATTCATTCTTTGTCACATCCACTCTCACTTACATTTTGTGTCGATTTACACATTATCACTTTCACTCTCTCTATCTCTCTACAATCACATTCACTCATCACTCCTATTTGTCATGCACACAACATAAGAACCAACTTTAATTTTCTCCTACAAAACACCTTCCTCGTAGGATCGATAACTTTCTATATTATAACTTGATTGGTTGTGCACTTGCAATTTTTGGTATATGTTTATGTCGCATCAAGTTTTTAGCGTCGTTGCCGGGGAAGGTGCTTAAGTAGGATTTTATTTATTTTAGTTCTTTAACTTGTGTGTTTTTTTGTGAAGGAACCACTTGGAGTTGAAAATTAAGGATTAAAGATCGAGGATTTGAATAATTACTTGAGGTTTAATTCATATTTAGGATTTGCTTGAGGTAACTCTTCTTTCTAGAATTTTTAATTCCACCCGTTAGTTACTTCTTCACAATTAGAGACAATTAGGACTTAAAAAAAGATTTTATTTTGTCGGCCATAATAAAATCCACCCTCCACTTTGACATTTACTAACAAGATAATAAATTCAAACAATATTCCTCATTCTCACAATTATTTGATTATTAACCCTAATTAAAAAAGATTTTTCTTTTTACCATCTTTTTTAGTTGCTTTTAATTCGTAGGGTTGCATTGCATATAGTTAGTAGGAATTCACCAAAGTGATTTGAGCATCTTGATTTGGCACACACATAATCAAGATAAGGTGAGGGATTTCATCACCCTTTCCTTAGCCCAAAAAATCATTAATTCCTCACTACACAAACCTACGCCTTTTTAAAACTCATTAGACGTTGGCCCCTAAGGATTCGAGCTCATTAAGGAACAAGAAATCCTTAAGCGAACCGGTTTAAGTTTTCTTGGATTAGTTGGTGTCTAAGGTAATGTTTAAGGGTTGCATAATGCGCTCCACAAGGAACGATGTACTTAATTGATCTTTGATCTCCCTCAAGTACTATCCTTACCTAGCTAACTACCCGGGTAAAACTTTAATCTTTTTACTTTAGGAGTTTTTGGTTAGGAGCTGGTCTAGCAGAGTTAGGCTTAACCCTAGAATTATAATGATTGAAAAGTGATTGTTTTGATTTGTTTTAGATTTTTTTTATCTTTTTCTTCTAAAAAAATTTAACTTTTATTTTTCTTTTAAAAAATGTATAAAAAAAGAAATTATTTTGGGTGTATGCAAAAGTGGATTAGGGATAATACACATCGATTAATTCGCCTTTTTAAAACTAAAGATGCATATATTTTTATCTCAGAATTTGAGGAAGTATGTATGATGATTAAAATGAGAGAATTAGCTGATGATGCAGTCAAACTCAGATTTATTCCTTTTGCCCTCAAAGACAAAGCAAAAAAATGGCTATACAGCTTACCCATAAATTTCATCACAACTTGGGAGGAATTTATCACTGTTTTTCTTAAGAAATTTTTCCCAATTTATAAAACAGTTAAGCTTAGAAATAGCATTTAAAATTTTAAAATTGTCCCGGGGGGGCTATTCTGGAAGTATTTTGATAGGTTTAAAGATCTTCTCATCCAATATCCTCATCACGTCTAGAAAAATGGTGATTATGCAAAATCATCTATGAAGGATTGGATTATTCTTCTGTGACGCCCCTGGTTTCAACAATGCTGCAGTCTAAGGTTAAACCAAGAATGTCAAACCTACCAAGTACTAAACACCATGCTACGACATGTTTTACCATCATAGTTACTACCTATCTAGTGGAAACAATAACAGGTGAAGGTACAAAACAGACAAGAGAAAATATACAAAAGGAATACTAAACAACAGATACTCTGAAGAAAATCATCACCACTGATATAAATACATAAATCTCTAAAAAGAAAACATCTGAGCAGAATACAAGTGTCTTGATATAGGAAATCAAATGAAATAACATTAAGGCACATCGCCTTTACAAAACTAGAATAATAACTCAAATATTCATAAATACATCTACTGTGGAGCTATGACATAAGCTACTAACAATAACTATAAATAACAACTAGAGCAACTCCATCAAGCTACGGCTCTCCGTGCACCTGGTTCGTTACCTAAAAGAGGGGAAACAATGAGCGTCAAGCGCTAGCGAGTAACATCTCAACTAACCCCTAGGGAAAAGGGCTAGAAGGATAAGAAAATAGCTGATAATACATATAGATTGACAATCATCGATTGTAAAATAAAATGGAGGTTTAATGTTTAGAAATTTACGACACGAGCATAGGTACGTCTCCCTTAGCTCAAATTGTAAATAGCTAAATACCAAATCCAAAAGTTATAACTGGAGCAATAACTCCATCTCCAATCATACTATTAATGACCTATCATATGTCAAAGACATAAATCTGCAATAGCTTAAAGTCCAACACGAGGACTGTAATAGATTATAGTCCAACACAAGGACTTCAATAGCTTATAGTCCAACATGAGGACTTTAATAGTTTATAGTCTGACACAATAACTTCAGTAGCTTATAGTCCAACACGAGGACTTCAATAATTTATAGTCCGATACAAGGACTTCAATAGCTTATAGTCCAACATGAGTACTTCAATAGTTTATAGTCCGACACAAGGACTTCAATAGCTTATAGTCCAACACGAGGACTGTAACATGTACTTCAATAGTTTATAGTCCGACACAAGGACTTCAATAGCTTATAGTCCAACACGAGGACTGTAACATGTGAATAATGTCAAAACCAACATATATACTCTTCAATAGCTTATAGTCCAACACGAGGACTGTAACATGTGAATAATGTCAAAACCAACATATATACTGTCCACTCTCATACCCCGGTGAATGAATCTAAGACTCATGTCCGTAGTCAACTCATGTACATAAATCTCAGTGTATAACAATCTCATGTAACCTAGGTATCTCGTCAGCCATACAAACATATGCACAACCTGCCAATGCAGAAAAATCCCTAGCGATCGACTGTCGTGCCCACCGCGTCAACCGCACAAATAGCAAAAAGTCTATGCTTGTCTGTGCTCCCAGCGGTCGACCGTCATGCCCAACACTGTCGACCGCGACCAAAGTAGAAGCCTACTACTTCTTGTGCACGCTACACGGTCGACCGCCGCGTCCATCGCGGTCGACCGCGTAGAAGCAGAAACCTTTTCAGGTTTCTGTTCTACATAGGTTTAACTCAAACTTTGTGTGTGATGTGATTATACACTAACAACCCTAAATACGTGATTTAGCATATCAAAAATATGTTAAGAGTAGTCTAATCACTATAGACAAATCAAAACACATTTAAACACACATAAACATGTCGAAACCTTCGAAAACAAATATTTTTCTTTGAAAACTCTTATTTTAAAATATGTTCAGATCTAGATCTGCATTAAGAAATTCATAGGTGATCTTATTAACTGAAAACTTGTTCTATTTGTAATATACAATAATAAGATCTATCTTTATACATAAAATAACATGTTAGGCTCACAAATCACATAAAAATATCATTAAAACCATTTAAAAACAGGGGTGTAGGATTGGGCGAGATGAAACTCACCTGAGGGGTGATGAACAACTCTAAACAACGCTATAAAAAGTCTTTCTTCGCTGAAAGCCATTGGATCTCGCTCAAACTTCCCAAAATCCGCCAAGAAATACCAAAGAAAGGGGTTAGGGTTTGCAAGAGGGGAGAAGGAGGCTGCTAGGGTTTGGGCTGATGAAGAAGAGGGTCTCCCGGATATAATAATATATATATGAACCGAAGGAGGCTGCTAGGGTTTGGGCTGATGAAGAAGAGGGTCTCCCGGATATAATAATATATATATGAACCTAAAAACCCGACCCAAAACCCAATATGACCCGAACTGGGATAACTATTTGGCCGCTGTGCGGTCGATCGCCACGGTCGACCGGATAGGAAAAATCATGTTTGTGCATGTTTGTTTGTGTGCTGGCCTTACACTTATTCTCTCTCACATAAATAAACTTGTTTGATCCCCAAACACTTGCTATCATATTCATCTATGATATAAGCATATATTTCAGAATAAAAACTCATTCATTGTTTTTTTTACGGGGTTTTACATCTTCAAAGACTTCCTTAGAATCAATGTGCCAAGGGGATTTCATGAAGAAAAATGCTGATGAAGCTTGGAAATTTTTAGAGAGTCTATCTGAGAAAACCATACAGTGGGAACATTGTGATGATAGGATTTCGTCAGTTTCCCAACCTAAGTCTAGTGGTCTTTCCTTAGAATCGAACATTACCTCCGAAGCAAAGATGGTGATAATTCTGCGAAGGTTAGAAGCCTTAGAGATTAAGGAACGAGTTCCAGCTCAAATTAATCAAGTTTCTAACCCAGGTTGTCATAACTGTCAGTCTCCTGCCCATGTTTCAGAAGAATGTCCTCTCCTAGGAAACACTCATTCATTAGAACAGATGAACGCTGTATTCCAACATCCAATGAATGATCCATTTTCTCCAACCTACAATCCAGGTTGGAGAAATCATCCTAATTTCGCATGGAATCAAGGAAGTCTCCAAGGGAATCAAAATTTTAATCCCACTTCAAACCAACACTTTCCTAGGGGGAACACAGTTCCTTTCAATTCTCATCCATAATTTCAACAACCCAATCTGCCATATCAAAATCAGTCTCCTCATCATCAAGCTGTAAATCACACTCCTCACAATCTAGATCAGGATAAACGTCTCAATGTCTTAGAAAATGGTTTGGAAACCATAATTAAGGCCTCCACTCAAACCACGAATATGTTGACTCAAACATCCAGCACTCTGAATTCCTTCATGTAATCAACTGGACAAATACTTAATTCTAACACTCAAGTCATAGCTAGATTAGAATTCCAACTTGGTCAACTAGCTAGTGCCATGAGTGAAAGAGAGAGAGGAAAATTTCTGAGTCAACCCGTGATCAACCCTAAGGACACAGGATGCAGTTCATCCTATGAAGCTCAAGTGAATGTAATCCATTCACTTCGGTCAAGTAGACAGGTCAATAATCAAGTGAGAACTCCTCTAAGTGAAACTCTTGATCCAGTACAAATTCCTTCTCCTTCTTCTTCAGATGAATCTATTCAACAATCACCCCTCTCAGATGACCAAGAACCTGAACCCGAACCTGAGCCTGTTTTTGATAGGTTTAGACTAGTTGCTCCATTTCCAGATAGACTCAGGCCTAGGAAACACTCCCCTCAAGAGGAGAAGATCCTAGAAACATTCAAGTAGTTTAAGGTCAACATTCCTCTCTTAGATGTAATTGAACAAATTCCATCTTATGCTAAATTTTTAAAAAAATTTAAGGTCAACATTCCTCTCTTAGATGTAATTGAACAAATTCCATCTTATGCTAAATTTTTAAAAAAATTGTGCACTAAGAAGAGGAGAATAAATTGTAATTGAACAAATTCCATCTTATGCTAAATTTTTAAAAAAATTGTGCACTAAGAAGAGGAGAATAAATATTCCAAAGAAAGTCTTTTTGGCCGCCAATATCAATGATATGCTCTCAAATCTCATACCTTTGAAATGTAAAGATCCAGGTTCCCCTATCATTTCATGTGTCATTGGTAATACTCACATTGATAAGGCTCTTTTAGACTTAGGGGCCAGTGTCAATTTGCTTCCATATTCAGTGTACCAACAATTGGGTTTAGGAGTACTGAAACCAATCTGATGTACCTTATAGTTAGCTAATAGATCTGTCAAGGTCCCTATGGGTGAATTAGAGGATGTTCTGATTAATGTTAGAGATTTTATTTTTCTAGTAGATTTTGTAGTCTTGGAAACACAGCTCGTTTCCAATCCTAAAGGACAGACACCTGTCATCTCAGGACGATCATTCTTGGTCACTTCTAATACTCTCATCAACTATAGAACTGGTCAAATGAAGCTGTCCTTTGGGAATTTGACTGTTGATCTCAACATTTTCAATCCAGAGGACCAACCAAATAATCAGCCTCTAGAAATAAATTACATTCAGGAAATATTAGAAGAAGAAGAAGAAGAAGAGTCAGATTTGAGTTTTGAGAAAATTTTTGGTGAGGAGTTAGAGATATTAGAAGAAGTAGATCAGGTTTGTCAGAATAAGGAAACTGTGCTAAACATTTGCTGCTTTGAGCTGAATTTCGAAGAACTCTTCCTTGATGAACTTAGATTTTTGGAAAATAAACAACAACCAATTTTTTATATCTCAACCATAAATCTTGGGTTTGAGGAAATTGTTAATAAAAAATTGGTTGTTAGAAAACAAATCTTCACAGATCAAGAATCTAAGTTCAACAAGAAGTTCAAACTGCATTATACCAACCTCACATTGTTGCAAGAATCATTGAATACCCCAGAATGCTTGGAATTTCAGTACATCATTGATTATCTCATTTTGAAATTGTTTAAAATCCGAGGTAGAATTTCAGCAATGAGGTAGAATCTTCATGTTTTATTTTATTTCATAATAATAAAAAGAATTTACTCTTCTCTCATTTAAGAGTTTCTTATTCAGTTGTAAAAAAAAGAAAAAAAAAAGAAAAGAGAGAAAAAAAAGAAAAAAAATTCAAAAAAAAAGAATAAATTTTTAATTTCATCCTCCTCAGACCAAAGGTAATTGCAGATTTTTATTAGCCGACCAAATATAAGTGCTTCACTTCTTATCTGCTTTACTTTGGGTATCATAGAGTTTGTATTGAGGACAATACAAAATTTAGGTGTGAGGGTGGGAATTAGTTATTTTTTTCCTCTTTATTTTACTTTTTAATTGCATTTTTAACATTTTTTCTTTTTTTAAAAAAATATTATAAAAATATTGTCGCTTGCTAAATTGATAGAGTTAAGTGATAATTGAGTTATTTGATAAATTTTAAATTTTCTAATCTCTAGTATGTTATTTACTTAAGTTCACCTTTTATGATAACTCTAAATAAATTTCTTAAGAAATGATATTTAAAGTAGTATACTTTACTTAAGCCTTAACTTAGACTTTTATTTAAAATAATAGAATTTCTGCATGCTCTATCTTATAAAGCCTAAGTTGACCGAGTAATTAAGCCCAAGGAGTATTTCCATACTTAATGACCTAAGCCCAATTAGGTTAGGATCCATTGGCCCAAAACTCGTTAAATAGTCACTTAGAAAGCCCGTTGAAGTAAAAAAAATCACCAAGGAAGAAAGAGTTTAAAAAATTAATAATAATGATAATAATAAAATACTAACAAATGTTATATATAGTATATATGGCCTTGAAAAATATTTTTAATCAAGCAACTTGAATATTATTTTAAACAAAGAGTTAGCATGTTCTTTTCAAAACTTTTAAATTAAATTTCTAAGTTTGGCTTGGTTTTGTATTGCAATAATGAGAAAATTTTCTAGGAAATTCACTTTGGAGTTATATATAAAAACGTTTTCTTGAGTAATAACTAGCTTTAATTAGATTGTCTAATTTTATTAAGTAATTTTAGTTATTTACTGACTTCTTTAAATTAGCAAGTTGACCAAATTTTATGGGTATATTCACTGCAAACTCTCACGAGACTATAACTCGTCCACTAGGGTAACCTAGGGGTTTAAAGGCTTGTTGTATGCGCTAAATACAACCGCGATTCCTACGAAAGTGAATTAGGATTTTCTTTTTCTTTCTTTGCTAGAGGACTAGTAAAAGTTTAGGTGTAGGGGTATTTGACAATCATATTTTATTATAATTTTATATCCTCATTATCTTTTTTACATGAATAAATATATCACTAATAATTGTTTTTATCTTTAATTACAGGTTAATAAAGATATAATAAATAAATGCCCAAAATACTCCAACTTTCTTATTTTGTAACCTTTTATTGAAGCCCAGAATCAAGCCGAGTATCCTGTAGAAGCCAAAGAAAATAAAAAAAATCCAATATGAAGAGAAATTATATTCAAGATAGTTGACCGCAAAGAAACGACGATATCTTCCAATCCGGAAGGCGGAATTTAACATATAATATATGAAAATCGCCTATCTCAACGAGACAAAGCCAACCATGAAGTCAAAGTTTTTATTGGAGCATTGATGCTAGCATCGATGGGGGCATCGATGCCGTCATCGATGACAGACGTTCTGTTATGCATCAAAGGCTGAAAATAGATTGTTTTGCATAAGATTTTGATCCAAGGGCTCACATACATTGATCTTTACTATAAATAGGGGTAGAGAGTGAGGGGTTAGAGGTGTGAAAAATTTCGTAACTCCATTTGGAGAGGAGGGTTACTCTTAATTGAGAAGACCTTCTAATTTTGTAACTTTTTGTTACAATCAATAAAAGAATTTTTTTACCTCTTCATATATTTTTTTTCTTCTCTTTGTTTGATGATGAAGATGAAGATGTGATGAAGATGAAGATCAAGAGTGAGGTTTGATTTCATCTTGAGGCTAGAGCCCTCTTGGGTGGTAAATTTTCTCTTTGTTAATATTTTTATCTTTTAATTTTCTTGCTTAAATAGCCAAGAGGCTAGAACACTCTTGCCTTAGGTTTATTTTATGCTTATAGAATAGATTTATTTCATGCTTATAGAGTAGATTTATTTCCTTGTATTTAATTTTTGTAATTTATTTGTAGTTTAGTTTTTGTAATTTATTTTGTAGTTAGATTTTATTTTCTTGAACTATTCACCTTGAGGCTAGAACCCTCTTGGGATTAGTTTTTATTTTCCTTTATGTTCATATTCTTTGATTCGTCTTGAGGCTAGAACCCTATAGGGAATTATCATTTTTTTTCTTGCACTATTCACCTTGAGGCTAGAACCCTCTCGGATTAGTTTTTCATTTATTCATTTTTATTTTCTTTGATTCGCCTTGAGGCTAGAACCCTCTAGGGAATTGCCCTTTTCTAAGAAGTGAATTCAATTATAGATTCCTTATATCTTTAATTGAATCCTTCATCTTTACTTTCTTGAATTTTCTTTTTATTCTTGAATTTTCTTTTTGATTCTTGCTTTTATTCAGCTTTCTTTCTCTCCTTGTTAAAATCATTCATTCTTTGTCACATCCACTCTCACTTACATTTTGTGTTGATTTACACATTATCACTTTCACTCTCTCTATCTCTCTACAATCACATTCACTCATCACTCCTATTTGTCATGCACACAACATAAGAACTGACTTTAATTTTCTCCTACAAAACACCTTCCTCGTGGGATCGATAACTTTCTATATTATAACTTGATTGGTTGTGCACTTGCAATTTTTGGTATATGTTTATGCCGCATCAATTCCCTTCCTTATCCTTCTGGAACATAGCTGAGTCATTCTCCTGTGAAATGGCAGCATCAGCTACCTCTCGAACTGAGTAGAACCTCCTAGAAACAAGGTATCGACGAAGGCTAGGGTGAAGTCCTACTAGAAACATCTATGCATGGCGTTCTCCAGTCTGCCATATGCCAGTAAAATGAAGTAGACTCATAAATATGCTCTCAAAATCCGCTACTTACATGTCTCCCTGAATCAATCTGGATAACTCAAGCTCTTTCCTGGCCCGTGCGGCGGAAGAGATATACTGCTCATCGAAGAAGTAGACAAAATCCTCCCAGGTGAGGGCCGTCCTCTGCTCTGGAGTGATTTGAAGCTGATACCATCTTCCTACATCCCCTTTGAGACTGTAAGATGCCAGCCTCTGCTTCTGAACCGAAGTCACATTAAGTATTTCAAGAATGTTACCCACATCCTCCTTCCACTTATGTGCCGCAAGAGAATCTGACGATCCCTGAAACTCCGGTGCCCTCATCTTCTAGTATCTCTCCACTAGACGGAGCCAAGCCTCCTGCTCGGTGGCCCTATAAGCAACTGCCTGTGGGGTAAGTGCTGGTGTGTCTCCCAAAAAATTTTCCGCAATTAGAATAGCTGGTACTACCGGTGGTGGAACTACTAGTGGTGGTGGTGTAATGTGATTTGTCATAAGCTCCTCAAGCACTGCCATCCTAGCAGCTATGGGAGCCATCAGATCTATCAAATATTAGGGATCCTGCTTTGGCTCGAGTGGAGCCTGCTATGGCTCTGCCTGACCAGCTCTTCGGGTACGAGGTCTACCGCGTCCTGCCATCTGAGCACATAGAAGAAGGTTTATGAGTCCTCAAACAAAACATATATGGAACTTGTATAAATAAAAAGTTCATATCATATATCATTTACGCAAATACTTTAAATATCATAAAAGAAAATATTCATAATTTTTGAATATGCGAATATAACGTCCTCACTCATTCTAAAAATTTCTAACGGACTCTGTCTATGAATCCTAAGAAACTCTACTCTAACTTCACGACTCGACACATGATGATCCTAGAATACTGGAACTAGAACTCTGATACCAACTGTGACGCCCCTGGTTTCAACAAGGCTATAGTCCAAGGTGAAACCAAGAATGTCAAACCTGCCAAGCACCAGACGCCATGCTACAACATGTTTCACCATCACAGTTACTATCTATCTAGTGGAATCAACAATAGGTGTAGGTACGAAACAAGCAAGAGAAAATATACAGAAGAAATACTAAACAACAGATACTCTGAAGAAAATTATCATCACTGATATAAATGGATAAATCTCTGAGAAACAAACAACTGAACTGATACAACTGTCTCACAACAGGTGTCAAATGAAATAACATTAAGGCACATCGCCTTTACAAAGTAAGAAATAATATCTCAAATGTTCATAAATACATCTACTGTGGAGTTCTGACATAAACTATAAATATAATAAATATCTAGATAGAATCTATGAAGACATCTCATCAGCCTGCGACTCTCCGTGTGCCGGACTCGTTGTCTGAAAGGAGGTGGAAAACAACAAGCGTCAAAGCGCTATAGCGAGTCACATCTCAACCAACCCTAGGGGGAAGGGCTAGAAGGATAAGAAAATAGCTGTAGATATATAATAGATAATCAATCATCGATTGTGAAATAAAGTGGTAGTTTGATATTTAGAAATTTACAACACGAGCATAGGTACGTCCCCCGTAGCTCAAATTACAAATATCTAAATACCAAATCCAAGCTACAGCATAGAGCAATAACTCCATCTCTAACCATACTATCAAAATATCCTGACTAACGCCAGATTCTTGTCCAACACATGGACTTCATCTACTATATGTTAATTAAAACAACTCAGATAAATGTCCAACACATAGATTGCATGTGATAAATGCCCAACACATGGACTATATATGACGAAGGTCCAATACATAGACTGAAATAGGTAAATGTCCAACATATGGACTATATGATTAAGGTCCAACACAAGGGCCGCAATAGACAAGTGTCAAACGCATGGACTGGATACGATTAATATCATACAATGAACAGATACAAGTAAAAGCATATATACTATTCACTCTCATATCCCAGTGAATAAAATCTAAGACTCATGTCCATAATCAACTCATGTACACCAATCTCAGTGTATAACAATCCCATGTAAACTAGGTATCTCGCCAGCCACACAAACATATGCAATAATATGATTTTGCAGAAAAATCCCCAGCGGTCGACCGCTATAGTCGACCACGACTAAAGCAGAAGCCTACTGCTTCTTGTGCACGCTACGCAGTCGACAGCCACGTACACCACGGTCGACTGCGTAGAAGCAGAAACCTTTTTCAGGTTTCTGTTCTACAGGAAACCGATCTAAAAAAACTTGTGTATGACATTTATAAACACCATCAACCTTATATTCATGATTTATCATATCTAGAAACATGTGAGAAACAGTCTAAACAATATAAATAAAGCGAAACATTTTTAAACGTACATATTCATGTCGAAACCTTCGAAAACAAAAATTTTTCTTTCAAAACTCTTGTTAGAAAAAAAATTCAGATCTAGATCTGCATTAAGAAATTCGTGGGTGATCTTTATTAACAGAAAACTTGTTCTTTTAGCAATATATAATATAAAGATCTGTTTTTATACATAAACTAACATGTTAGGCTCACAAATCTCATAAAACATCATTTAAAAACATTTAAAAACCTAGGTGCAGGATTGGGCGAGATGAAACTCGTCTGAGGGGTGATGAACAACTCTAACAACTTTGTAAAAAGTCCTTCTTCGCTGCAAGCCGCTGGATCTCGCTCAAACTCCCCAAAATCCGTCGGAATCACCAAGGAGAAGGGGTTAGGGTTTGCAAGAGGAAAGGATGAGGCTGCTAGGATTTGGTCTGATAAAGAAGAGGGTCTCCCGAATATAAAAATATATATATGAACCCAAAATCCCGACCCAAAACCCAACATGACCTGAAACCTGGAAAAACTCAAAATCCGCTCGGCGGGCGGCCCCCCCCCCCTCTCCCGCGCCGAAGCAAAAGCCTTTCTACTCGCCTGCAAGCCCAGCGGTCAACCACCACTATAGCGCGGTCGACCGGACAGGAAATTTCTTGTTGGTGGATGATGCTTGTGTGCTGGTCTTTCACTCGATTTCTCTCTTATAAAATACATTTGTTTGATCCCCAAACACTTGATATCACATTTATCTATGATATAAATATATATTTCACATTAAAAACTCATTCAATTTATTTTACGGGGTTTTACAATAACGCAACATAACATACATTTAATTGATACATCAGAAGAATCATCAATCAAACTAGAAAATAAATTACCAACAATGTCATGGATAATAACGTGATTCGTTTCACTAGAACCAACACTCGTAATATCCTTTTGTTGCTAGATGCTGTTAGTTTGAGATTTCTTACTAAAAGAAACATTTTGATTAGTGGAGAAATGTATGAGCTCGAGAAAGTTTCCTTGAGTATTTGATTGTTCATATTCATCATAGTCTTTAAAGGACAAACCTGGATGTAACAAAAATTGAATACATGCGACTTTTGTCATTAAGTGAATATGATAATCCTCTTGAATTGCTTGGATATAGCAACAACAATACATCACTTTTTCTTCATTAAAGCTTGATATTTAGTTCAAGCTTCATTTTGTGCACCATTTGGACTGCCAACCTGCTTTATTAGGCCTTCTTTCTTTTTCCAATGTTTATACCCATTAGTCGTAAAATAATCACCACCTTGCTAAGACTTCATAAGATAGCAACCCTAACGAAAAGCCGCATCTTTAGCTATGTTATACTTAAGCCAAATTTAAAATTTATTAAATCAATTAGGATTGAAACGACACAAATTATTTTCAATATTTGTTTGTGGAAATCTATGTTTGCACGGTTGACAAGGATCTTTTCTCAATAGGCTCTTCAAATATCATCTTGATCATTGGGATGATAATCTAAAATATTCGACTCAAGCCTTGGATCTGCTGGAAGATCTTTTAAGTTCACTCCATTATTTTGTTAATCGCTAGGTTCTTAATTCTCAAGGTCATTTGAATTTGGAGTAGTTGGTGGTTACTCCGTTGGCTACTTTCTGTTGAAAAATTTCGCTGGTTACTTAAAACATGTATGAGCCACTGCTTGATGGCCCACCTGGCGTTTGGGAACTTTGATTTGGATTTGGAAAGTTGATTTAAAATCAAGGGATTTTAAATTTAGGATTTGAAATCCATGATTTAAGAAATCTTTTGTTTGGATATCTTTATTAAATGAAAGGATTTGAAATCTTTGATTTCAAAATCTAGTGTTTGGGTACTTTATTATACATGAATTTGAATTTAAAATTGATGAAAATTTATTCTCTTAATCCATCTTGTTTACATCAAATGCAATGAAGATGTGTAAAAAGGTAACCAAAAAACACAAATTTAGATAATTTTGGCGATGATAGCTACATTTGCTAAGTTTTCAAATTCATTGCCCACCATAACTTGCAAGAGTTTCAACAAAATGAAAATGAAGAAAACTTTACAAACATATCAAGTATCTTACAAAAAAAAATCTAAATAATACATTACCATTGCATATTTCACAGATATCCAGTCTGGAAAACACTTGAGGCTTGTTTCATATTTCATACATATTTAAAGTGAGAATAAGTTGATATCAGAGCAAATAAGTAACAATTCCATTATCTTCTCAAATGCAGGTACAACTGACAATTACATTGTCAATTTGGTCTTTGATATACCAAGAGAAATGTTAATAAGAAAAATACAAAGAGTTGCAAACTAAATAACATGTGAGAAGAAAAGTATCCTTGATGTAAAGAAATTGCAACTGAGGATTCAGAAGTGCTTGTATGATAAACCTATCCACAGCAACAAAAGAGTAATTCATATGCCATCAGGATATGAGCCCAAAACCTACAAAGAAAATGAGCAGATCAATAATTTGAAATAGGAACAAATGAAATTTTTAGTCTCACAAGCAGCTATCAGCTAATCCCACAGCCTCTTAACTCAATTGCAGTTCATTGTAGAGATCCGATTAGATTTTACAATAGTTACTGACTTGAGAAGGCAGTGGAAGGCCAAATATGAACTCAGAACAATTTGCACACAACAAGTACACCGGTGGCATCTGCGGATGCTCGGGAAGGTTCAAACCATAGCAAATTGTTGCTCAAGTGCATTATATAAGAAGGCTATCTACCAATGGATACTTGATAATTAGCATCGTCACGAAATCATTCGTTTGAAAATATATGGCAAAATCTCAACAACTAAAGCAACATCAGCTTCTATTACCTGAAGGCTAGAGCAACATCGTGACATGCTGAAGAATTAAAGTAAAGACGTTCTCTTCACAATACACATGACGAATCCCCTTGTTGACAGAACAAAGGTAATATAAGTCCTGTAAAAATGTGCTTTCAGACCAAAGTTGCAATATGTAATATACATGCTCATCGCAATTTTGGGTATTTTTTGACGCTACAAATCAGATTCAAGTCTACACAACAGATCAAGCCAGCTTCGTTAGGAATTGTAGCCTCTAGTGATAATTCCTCTCAAAATCAAAGCGGAAAGCAATTAAAATTTAAACATAAATCCTGACAATATACTTGAGAAACAGAAATACACAAAAGAGGAAGAACTAAGCAGTAGTCGATTGTTATTGCATTTAAAACTTCAAATTACATGTAGTATGACATGATAAGATCATCTACTTAAAACTTCAAATTACACGCAGTGTGACAGAATAAGATCCTCTGTCATGGTCATAAAAAATAGACAGCAGAAGCAGTGAACTAAAAATAGGTCTGCTACAATATTTTTATGTTTTTAGTTTTAAGGCATGGTTTGTGTAGGTCTCATTTCGCGGTTTTTTGGTTCTTGAGTTTTTTGGAGGTTTTAATAGAGCGGGCATTTAGAAATGCATCATAATCAAGTATACACTACATAAAAAGAACAGAATTCTCAATAAATTTGCATGTCATTATCCATGGACAAGGTCACAAGCTAATGTTGTGATAAAGCTGGAGCAATGGATAAAGGCAATCCCACTCGCCCATCAATTATTATAAATGTTTCAAGCCATGACAACAACAGTGGAGACCTCCAACCTTACATCCCATGTGTCCATATCGCATCCCTCTCATCAATCAACTTCCTCAACTCAAGTCAGGAAAATAATTCACGTGGCTATGAGCCACAGTCGACATTGGTTCTTTGAATTTCCCCAGCAATCAATACCGCTCAAAAGCAACCAAATGGCTCAGGATCTTTACAGGTCATTTGCGGTCATATAATAACAAATCATATGCATATCATTAAGGTTTTCCCACAGACATATAACAACCAAAACTCCACATTACCTTTAGTTATCACAAGCCCATGTTCATCTTATGTAGAAATAGAATCCCTGTAGATTTTCCTGAACTGTGGAATATAATTCTCTCAAACTCCAAGACTTGCATATTCCAAACCCCTGATTACCAATGAAACTTAACCTTACTTGATAAAACAAACCAGTCACAACAGAAACAATACTTCCCTAGCTACATTTTACCAGTAGATCAGAGCTCTTAACGCTGTGAAATCTAATGTTAACAAGAGAAAAGAGTCAAGGTAATAACAGCAATCTGCTGAAAGCCAAGCATGAATCAAATTAAACAAACCAAGGGCAAACTATTGACTACCAGCCTAATATCACTCTTCCAGTAATCAATCCTGGTGACACAAGCTAATTGGAATTCAATATTACTTGCACAAGCACACGCACACAACCACAACCACAAAGAAAAGGAAAGAGAAACTCATATAAAACATTAGATTATACCTTAAACACCTGCTAAAAGAGATATAGAGAGAATAGAAATAATTTACACTATATAGGAAGCTGAACTACTTAAAAAGAATACACAAATTCCAACTGCAATATATGACTACTTAAAAAAAAGAAAAACACCACATTTCTCAGCTCATTTTGGTAGCCATATAACTTGTTGTTTACAGTTAATAGATTTACATAAATCTTGGTTCCGATAATTTATGAGATAACGTAACTGCAGCGTAAGTTTTTTTTCATGCTTTAACAACAATCAAGCCTACTCAGACATTCTATCAAACAACACCAGCACAGGTTTGAGCTGAAGATACATGAGGTGGCAACTACAATAGTCAAAAATCCACACTGAAATTCTTAACCAAGAAAACTGAAGAAAATAAATGATACCCACATCCTCAGATCCCCAAAAAAACAACCAAAAAATTTTAAAAATTAAAAAACAGCAAAAATTGAAGTCATACCTTGAATTCCGATCAGAAACTGCAGAAGTTTGAGGAGAGCAACCGAAATAGAGGAGAAAACAAGCTACAACATAGAAAAGCCAACTCAGATCAGATCTAGGGTTTCAAAATACGAAGAGAGATACCTGCGTTGAGACGAGAGAGGAGAAGGGGAGAGAGGAGAAGGGGAGAGAGAGGAGAGATACCTGCGTTGAGAGAGATTCGAGATCACCACTGAGAAACGAGAGAGAGGAGGAGTCGGGATCGGGGGACTGAGATATAGGAGAGAGGAGTCGTCGTTCGGATCTGGATTTGGTAAATACGAAGGGTGAGGGTGGGATTTCAAATACATGTATTTGGGCTTTCAAAATCACCTCTTTAAAATCATTTGATTTAAAATCTCAGTCTAATTTGAGGTCCAAACAAGAGATTTAGATTTGAAATACCCTGGATTTTAAATCCAGGGCCCAAATCCAAGTTCCCAAACGCATCCAACTTATTTTGCAAAATTCTGCAAGAAGTGTTCGACATTTTTATATAACTAACTGATAAAGGGAAAAGGGAAATGGTTTCTTCAGAAAATTAGGTGTAAACACAAAGATAGGTTATTTACTACAAAGACAACTTTATTGGTTGAGCCAATAAGTTTTGTTCGGAGTAGTGAATTTATATTACTTTATCATAAGTATTGTATATATTTCATATGCTAACGTAAGAAATGAGGATGTGCGTTGTTTAATGTAGGTGTTTTTGCACTTATACCTCTCTAATCATCTATATTTTCAAATTTACCTCACAAATCTTGATATTTATAAATTTATCCCTCAATTCTCACTATCTTTTACCGAATGCAACTAATTACCATTTTCCAACTGCCTTATTGCTAACCAAATATTAAAAATAGATTTGATTATAACATGGCAAAGAAATCACTTCCCCAATGACAATCACTTATTTGATTAGTGGATACTTGTCATTTTGTTTCGAGTGAAATGTGATAAGTGTTTTGCAATGCACCTGAGATACGATAAAAGTTAGTTTTTTGAATAAATCACAGTTGTCTTGTGTTATGCATAAAACCCAGGTTTTATGATTGACCTAACTAGACCATCTCACGTTGACGAGTTAACTCGGTCAACTAGTTAATCCACTTAACTCGCTAAAGTGTGAGACATCTGTGCTCATCTCAGCACTTGATCACTGCCCATGGACTTGACCCAAAAATCCCAGATAATGTGATAAAGGTCCATGATATCCAACTTCACTTTAGTTTGGATATCATGCTTAATCTCAATCCATCTTGATTTTATGGAAGTTTTTTAATTAGAGATGATTGATTCAAACTGTATCATGTTCTTGACAAAACCGTGTTTGGAGATATTAATTGAGTGCTCAATCTCTCTAATTACCAACTTCTATAACTTACCTAATCTCCACATACATCGGCTCTTTGTCAATGAAGCCTTGCCACATAGACTTATTTGTAGTCCAAGTAACTTTCATAACTACCTCGGATGTCAGGATGGTGATGTTGTGCGCAGCGGGAATTTTGGCAGCACCTCAGGTGCGCAAGGTGCACAACAAGAGATTAGATCACAATAAAATTCTCGTTTCTCAAAGGAAACAAGAAACAAAAGCCAGATATCTCATCAAAGTGAGATATCAGCTCTTCCTCTCGTCAGCTCTAGGACTGCGCGTCGAGGGAACCTACAAGCTATTACAAATTACGACAAGAACACAAATTTTTTTACGTGGTTTGGCAAATAGCCTACGTCCACGGGGCAAGGAGGGGGAGATCTACTATTAGAGGGAGAGATACAATTGGGGTTTATAATCTCATAAATAAAACCCTCTCACAAACTCTCAGATCCCTCACACAAATATTCTCTCAAAGGGATGCACAAATCAAAGAACAACTACAAAAAGACTTTGCTTCTTCTCTATGAATAACCACCAAAATCTCTGTTCTTTGCTACTTGCTACAGTCTTTTCTTGCGCTCAAAATCAGCCCCCAAAATTCCCTGTAGCCGCAAATCCTCAAGATCTGGTCCTCTGCCTCAATTTTTCTCCTTCAGCCGCAAAGCACACCCCAGCCTTGCACACAAACCTAGGAACAATTTGTTCCTGTTTTATAGTCTGGAAAAGTTTGGGTGGGCCAGTCCAAGAAACAAAACATCCGCTATATGTGTAAATTGTGAGCATGGGGTATCATGCACGTGGATGGACCCCACATCCCACCCATCTCACGTCAGTTTCACAATTCTCCACCTCGGTGAAGTTTTCCCAAAACTGAGCCAACACCAAAGCATCCAAATGTCCCACTCATTCGACAACAAGTCGGGAATCCGAACGAGAGTCCAAACAATCTCACCCCCATCAACTAATCCAAACCGGCTGTATCGTAAAGACTGCCTACGTATCCTCTTTCCCAAGGAATCAAGCCGTCCGTAGTTCATCCAATGGCCTCGAAAGGCCTCAACACTGAAGAATGTTCAAAAGTTCCAAACAATGACCAAACTTGACACCTGAAACAACTTTGGTCAACATATCTGCAGGGTTGTCCTTCGTGTGGATCTTCTCCAATATGACGTCTCCTTCATCCAAAACGTCACGAACAAAATAGAATCTGACATCGATGTGCTTCGTACGCGCATGATAAACCTGGTTCTTCGTCAAATAGATAGCTGACATGCTATCACAATATACCCGAAGGGTCTCCTGTGTGATCCCCAAGTTCTCTAATAATCACTGCAACCACAAAGCCTCCTTTACAGCTTCAGTCAACGCCATATACTCTGCCTCCGTAGTGGAGAGAGCCACTGTAGACTGAAGTGTGCATCTCCAACACACCGGTGCTCCTGCTAGTGTAAACACATATCCGCTAGTAGATCGGCGCTTGTCCAGATCCCCCGCATAATCAGAATCCACGTAACCAATACAATCCTGCCCGTTCTTCTCATTCTTCTGAAATACCAAACCAACATCCACGGTACCTTTGATATACCGTAGAATCCACTTCACGGCCTCCCAATGACCCTTCCCGGGGTCGTGCATGTATCTGGATACCATGCTCACGGCCTGTGACAAATCTGGCCTTGTACACACCATCGCATACATCAAGCTACCCACAGCATTGGCATATGGAACTTTGGACATGTATTCACGGTCCTCAACTGAAACAGGTGACATCTTAGCTGATACCTTAAAGTGGTGAGCTAATGGAGTACTCACCGCCTTGGCATTGCCATCATAACTGAATTTCTTCAGCATCTTCTGCAAGTAACTCCTCTGTGTCAACTTCAACCTCCCCTTCACCCTGTCTCTCTCGATCTCCATACCCAATATCTTCTTTGCTTCTCCAAGATCCTTCATCTCAAATTCGGATGACAGTTCCTTTTTCAACTTTCTAATAGCTGAAGTATTCCTGGAAGTTATGAGCATATCGTCAACATATAACAGCAAATAGATATACTCACCATTCTGTAGCTTGTGCATGTAAACACACGGGTCATATGGGCTCCTCGTGTACCCTCGGCCAATCATAAAGCCGTCGAATCTCTTGTACCATTGTCGCGGCGATTGCTTCAATCCGTAAAGAGACTTCTTCAGCTTGCATACCAATTCTTCCTTTCCTGCAGCTTTGAACCCCATAGGTTGTGTCATGTAGATCTCCTCTTCTAAATCTCCATGTAGAAAGGCTGTTTTCACATCCATCTGGACCAAATCCAAATCCAGCTGTGCCACCAATGCCAATAAAATACGAATCGACGAATGCTTCATAACAGGTGAAAATACCTCGTTGTAATTAACGCCCTCTAGCTGTGCATATCCCTTGGCAACCAATCTGGCTTTGAATCTAATTTCCCCAATAGAAGATCCCTCTTTCTTTGCATACACCTACTTGCATCCAATATCCTTCTTACCTTTCGGTAGCTTTGCAAGTTCCCAAGTGTCGTTCTTATGAAGAGACTGCATCTCTTCCTCCATAGCTTCCCTCCACCTAATCGAATCAGAGCTTGACTCTGCTTCCTTGAATGTAGAAGGAACCAAATCATCAACGACTTCTGCTGATAAAGCATATGCAACCATGACATCGTCATATCTAGCTGGCTGACGAATGTTTCTTCTTGGTCTATTAGCTGTAATGGACTCCTGAACATGACTTTGTTCCTAAGTCCCAACATCCACTGTATCCTCTAAATGCCCGGCTGTCATCTCATCTCCTCCCAGTGTCACCTCTGTAGGAGCCTCGATGGATACAATGCTATCTGGAGTGGGTGGAGTCACATCATCCTCCACCTGCTGTGATATCCCAACTGTCTGGTCTTCCTCCACCTGCTGAGGAACTTGACGCTTCATCATGTACACCTCGTCAAATGTGACATCCCTGCTAATAACTATCTTCTTGTCCTGTGAATCCCATAACTTGAAGCCTTTAACTCCATCTCTAAATCCTACAAAGACTGCTTTCCTCGCCCTCGGATTCAATTTACCATCATTAACATGGTAATAAGCTGGACACCCAAATATCCGAAGCGACTCATAGTCACTAGCTACCGAACCAGACCAACGCTCCAACGGAGTCTTCCCCTGTATCGCAGTGCACGGCAACCTATTCACGAGATGGCTCGCACACTTTCTTCTTCCACTCCACAAAAATATCCAGGACCTGATGTTTATGCTTCATCGGGTATACCCAATTTCTCCTGGAATAGTCATCAATGAAAGTGACAAAATAGTTGGGCCCACCAAGTGATGTGTGCTTGGAAGGACCCCAAACATCTGTGTGAATATAGTCCAATATACCTTGGGTATTGTGAATAGCGGTGCCAAATTTCACTCTTGTCTTCTTCCCAAGTATGCAATGTTCACACAGCTCCATCTTGCAGGTCTTCGCACCCTTCAATAGCCCCTGCTTTGCCAATACCTGCAGGGACTTATCACCAGTGTGTCCCAATCTCATATGCCATAAACTGGTAGTATTTTCCTCTGTGGTAATCGAAGCTGCCAGACCCCCTGTTACTGTCTTGCCCTTCAAGTAGTAAAGGTTATTTTCCCTGACACCTCGCATCACCACCATGGACCCCTTTGTGACCTTCAGAGTCGCATTCTCCAAGATCACCTTATAACCAGCTGCCTCCAAAGTTCCAAGCGAAATGATATTCTTCGTCAATTGAGGAACGAATCTCACTTCCTTCAGCTCCCGAGTCACCCCGTCACACATCCGGATCCGTACTATACCAATACCACCAATAGGGCATACGTAATCATTACCCATGAGCACGACATCCCCTCTTTCTAACTCCTCAAAGCTAGAGAACCAATCCCTCCTAGGGCAAATATGGTATGTAGCACCAGAATCCATCATCCACTCCGTAGAGTCAGCGTAACAAACTAACGGTAATGCAGAGCAAGAATAGACTGAGAATCTGTATCTGAATTGTCGTCACTAGCCTTGACAACATTCACTTCTGAAGCTTGTACAGCTTTCCCTTTATTTTTCCCGGCTTTGTCTTTCAACTTTGGGCAGTCGTTCTTCTAATGTCCTTCTTCTTTACAAAAACGACACTGGTTCCTACCAATATTTCTATGGCCACCTCTTGACTTCGATCTTGAGCGATCACCTGGACGACGGTTTGGACCACGGCCTCGAACTGCTAATGCATCTCCCGATGCCTTCTCGGAGGGTTCGCCATCACTCTTCCTCAACTCATAATTCACCAAAGCTGAGGTCACCTCTTTGTAGCTAACCGTAGTTCTTCCATTTATCATAGTGAGAACAAACGTTTCAAAATCATCCTCCGGCAACGAACACAATAGTAGCATCGCCTTGTCTTCATCCTCAACCATGATATCTACATTGGCCATATCCGAAATTAGCTTCGTGAAGTTGTTAACATGCTCCCGAATGGAAACTCCCCTCTTCATCTTGAATTCTCTTCGTTAGATACTTCTCATTGAGTGTTTCCCACATTCTCTTCGCCGACGTCTCGTTCATTACGTCATAAATAAGATCCGGCGTCAAGCATGACCGAATAACTCCACAAGCCCTACTATTCATTTTCTTCCAAACCTTATCCTCCATATCAGCGGGTTTCTCTTGTAACTCAAGAGTTTCCTCCAAATTTTATGCATCCAAGGCGTCCATCACCTGACACCTCCACAATCCGAAATTAATCTTGTCGAACTTCGGAACATCAATCTTCGTGTTATTGATGCTCAGACTCTGTATCGCCTTCGAAAGAGACGATCGAACTTCGGAACATCAATCTTCGTGTTATTGATGCTCAGACTCTGTATCGCCTTCGAAAGAGACGATACCGATGAGCTTGTTTCTCCCATGTTGTCGATCTAATTCTTCAAATAGGAATCCTTCAGTGAATCCTTCGAACAAGCCGATCTAATTCTTCAAATAGGAATCCTTCAGTGAATCCTTCGAACAAGCCCCAAATCCAACCCGGAGCTTTGATACCACTTGTTGTGCGCAGCGGAAATTTCGGTAGCACCTCAGGTGCGCAAGGTGCACAACAAGAGATTAGATCACAATAAAATTCTCGTTTCTCAAAGAAAACAAGAACCAAAAGCCAGATATCTCATCAAAGTGAGATATCAGCTCTTCCTCTCGTCAGCTCTAGGACTGCGCGTCGAGGGAACCTACAAGCTATTACAAATCACGACAAGAACACAAATTTTTTTACGTGGTTCGGCAAATAGCCTACGTCCACGGGGCAAGGAGGGGGAGATCTACTATTAGAGGGAGAGATACAATTGGGGTTTACAATCTCACAAATAAAACCCTCTCACAAACTCTCAGATCCCTCACACAAATATTCTCTCAAAGGGATGCACAAATCAAAGAACAACTACAAAAAGACTTTGCTTCTTCTCTATGAATAACCGCCAAAATCTCTATTCTTTGCTACTTGCTACAGTCTTTTCTTGCGCTCAAAATCAGCCCCCAAAATTCCCTGTAGCCGCAAATCCTCAAGATCCGGTCCTCTGCCTCAATTTTTCTCCTTCAGCCGCAAAGCACACCCCAGCCTTGCACACAAACCTAGAACAATTTGTTCCTGTTTTATAGTCTGGAAAAGTTCGGGTGGGCCAGTCTAAGAAACAAAACATCCGCTATATGTGTAAATTGTGAGCATGGGGTATCATGCACGTGGGTGGACCCCACATCCCACCTATCTCACGTCAGTTTCACAGGTGACACGTGCAATTGATCCACCTAGATGCTCAATATAAATACACAACCCTATCAACATGTAAAAGGACAATTCATTTTAATCTCCGCTCGGTACCGCTGACCTTGGTCTCTGAAACTCATTTCTTTAAAAAACCCTAACCTAGATTACCTACTGCTTTGATGTCTATCATCAAAAGTCTTACTTAGGTATCAGAGGAGTGTTGGAGAACAATCCACCATCATCAATTTGAGACGTTTTTTCTATGTATCTCGGACAATCTCAATCAAAGATCGTTAAAAGACATCAAGGGAGATCACAGGCCTCAACACTGGGGGAGTTTAATTTTGCAGACTCGGGCTATCAGATTTTCCTTGCATCAACATCTCGTCATGAATATTGGATAGTTTCAAATAAAGGTCGTGATTTCTCTATTATTATTATTATCACCTACAAAAGACATACAAATTCCTACGTTACCACACAGGAATTGTAAAACCCCATAATTTTGAAAATATTATGATAAATAGTGATAAATATTTTTTAATATGATTGATGTTAGGTCTCATATTTATGAGACTACTATCTAATCTAGTTTTGATGATTAACAAAAAATTCCTAAGAATGTTTGCCGAGTGTTTATATTTGATTGTTAGGTATTCTATACAAAGATCCTTCGTTGGAGGTTGGATGAACTTGTGTTTAACGACGATATTCATTGGATTCATGTTTATGAGACTACTATCTAATCTAGTTTTGATGATTAACAAACAATTTCTAACAATATTTGTTGAGTGTTTATATTTGATTGTTAGGTATTCTACACAAAGATCATTCGTTGGAGGTTGGATGGACTTGCGCTTAACGACGATATTCATTGGAGGATGAAAAGAATTTGGAATGGAACACGATGCAAATCAAGTCAAAGATTCAAGAACAAGCTTCATATGCAACTCTTGGGTATATTAATTTAGGATTTATATATTATGTGTAAATACTTCAATCTCATATTATATACACACACATTCCTTGATTTTATCACAATTTGAGTATTTTTATGAAAATACTATGTTATTGGTTTATGGACAAAATAATCTCTGTATACATATTTTATTAAGTCTATAAATCAATTAAAAAGGTTTCAAAATTTGGTTTAAGTCAAAAGTCAAAATTCAAGTGCTTTATATACACACGTATTTGTGGGTTTTTGTAAAACAAAGAGATTTCACAAACGGGAAATGATATTTTAAAATTCCTTTTGTAACATGCTCATTTTTATGTTTATAAACATTTTCCCAAATTTTATATTTTTTGGAATTTATTTGATATTTTTAAAGAGGGTTCAAAGTTCATTTTTATTGTTCAAAAAATCTGTGTGTACGTTATCAGTCGACTCATGATTGTTATCAGTCGATTGATGAAATGCGCTGGAATATGTATTTTGTTTCTCCTTATTCGACTGATAAACTATCAGTCAACCAATGCAGGTTATCAGTCGACTGATGAGTTCATCAGTCGATCGATAGCGGATGAGTGGCCTGTAACGGTTAGCTCATCAGTCGACTGATGAACACTATTAGTCGACTGATGGCACTATAACGGCTAGTTTCCATATTTCATGATTTTTGGTTTTTTTTTATCTTTTTGCTTGGATTTTCTTGGTTTTTGGGATTTGTTTTGTGAACCTATATATACATCATTCCCTCAAACTTCTGAACTAACTAAAGAAAGTTTTAAAACAAGTTTACAAGGGTTTCAAGTTTGTTTTAAGTGTGTTTTTATAAGTATTTATGTGAAGAAAGTTTCACAAGAGGAAGAGATCTTTTCATCTGCTGTTTGAGCTTCAATCTCTCATCTTTCTCACTCTTGTTTTTTAGATAAGTTTTCTCTAAACTTAATTTCTAGTTTTATATTTATATATTTGTTGATTAGTTGTTTTATTAAGCTAGATTTCATAATTGAGTTTAGTTTTAGTTATTGCTCATTAATCACACACACCACCTAATGAGCTTTTAGCATTTCATGCATTATATACTTGGGTTGTGGTGAGTGATTAGTTGAGAGTGAGCTTAATTGAGTTCTTATCTTGTTAGAGAACAAAATTATTTATACTTGAGCTTAATTATGAGATCAAATTGTAATACACAAGTACACTGAGAGGAGTGTGTGGTGAGAGACGGGGTTGATTCCAAGAGGAGTGGCGTCGGTAGTAAAACCTAGGGAGAGGTTGTAAATCCGAGCACTTGAGGAAGTCGACACGGGCTAGGCCAACACTTAGAGAGTGTATTGTGTGATTACAATTGTGTTAGTTGTCAAAGTTTATGGTGAGCTAGAAAACTGATTGTGTAACTTGTAAATGTTTTCGGTGAACATTAAAAACCGGTTGTGATAGTGGAGATTCTCCTCGTGAGTGAGGAACGGAGACATAGGTCGAGGGTGACCGAACTCCATGATCATATTGTGTGTTTGAGTTTGCCTTGGCGCATTATTTGTGCTCATTGCTTTTTATATCACCATTATCTCATGTTTATATCACCCTTGTTTTAATTACATATCCTTGCATATAATTTATTATATATCATAATTGCTAGGATAATTGTTAACTAGTTTTTAATTTGGTATTAATATCGGATTAGATTAGCATATACCCTATTCACCTCCCTAAGGTAATTTCAATTGATACAATTCTGGGATGAATGAGCATGATAGAAATCGATTTGAGATCAAGTAAGTATTTATATGTGTATATATGAATGAAAACATGCATGTATGCACAAGAATAGTCGGCTAAAATCAGCCTCTGGCCGATCGACAGATCCCTAAGCTCAGTAGACCGATGACTATTGGTCGGTCGACTAATGCTTAACCATCAGTCGACCAACGGGTGCAAGAAGCTGAGTTCTATTTTCGGGTCAGTTTTGTTTTAGTTCAGCCCGTTTGTGTACATAAGTATATAAACCCAATGTCTCTCCTGTTTTTCATCATCTTCCACGTGAACAATCAGCCACCCTCTCCCCTCGAAACCCTAGAATTTATTTTAATGAATTTTGAGAGCTTTGAGAAGCGAAAATCAAGAGGAGGGTGAGATCCGTGGTTTTTGGTGAAGGAGGATCGTTCTCACGCATGTTTGAAAGTTCAGCATGACTTGTTGAGACGAGTTTCATCTCCTCCAAACTCATCCCCTGTATTTAAATGTTTTTATTTAGTTTTATTGATCTTTAAAACCTAGTTTATGTATAAAAATCACTCTTTTCAAACTATATGATATAAAGATTAAATCTTTTTGATTTGAAAAGATATAAAACAAATTCTCAGTTTTGGGTTTAAGATTCGAACTTGGTTCAACAAGAGTTTTTGTTAAAGTTGTTTGTTTTCACGATGGATTTACACTTATAAACATGTTAGGGTGTTTAGATTTCAATTAAATTTGATATTTGTGATTTCATGTAGTTGAATAAACCCTAATATCCCTTAAAAAAGTTTTAACACATGAGTTTTACTGAGAAATTTTGATTTTTAATGAATTTACGAGAATATCAGATTGTTTTAGAAAACTATATTTTTTTACTTCTGGTTGGTCGATCGATCAAGGATAATCAGTTGACTGATAAACTATTAGTAGGATTTGTATTTGCTCTGGTCGGTCGATCGGTCATGGACCACTAGTCGACCGATCAAGGAACTTTTGCATGATTTGTGCAAGCCATCAGTCGACCGATGGCACATGATTGGTCGACTAGTCTCGGTCGACTAGTCTGGGCATTTTGCGAATCTTGTTCTTTTCTCTCATGTTTCGACCACACATATGAAGTACGAGTCACACATCGATACACGTGTCTTGTGTACGAGAGTACACATATTGGATTTGAGTACGCACAAGCGTTTGGAGATGCGTAACCTATATTTTGAGTTTGTCATGTTTGAAAATAACATATATTGCATTTTATGATATATTGGATGCTTGAGTGGGTTAGTTGGAATACCGCAATGAGATCGCGGTAGACTACACTCAGGGTGGCTAGTTGGTATACTGTAATGAGACCACAGTAGACTACACTCCGTTGTGCATCATTGTTTTCTAGAATAGGGTGATATGCCTATTTCCACAGGGCGATTTAGTAAGGTAGATGATGCCACAGGAGTTTGTGAGCGCCTTACTCAGCATTATTATTTTCTGATAGAGAATCACATAGATTGCATTCATGGTCCCGTGTTAATTACCCCAAGAGTAGGGTATAAGTCTGAGGTTGTCATACACGACATATGTCATACGAGTTTCTTTTACCAGATTATTATACCTGTGACTGCAGCTACCTACCCGTGTAAATTATGAATTTTTTTATGATAACTATCTTACTTTGATTACAAAGTATGCTAAGAATGATATGTGATATGATTTATTTATTGTTATATGTTATGTTATATATGCTCGAGATCTCATTTACTGTGTCTAATAAGCTCTACACCTGAATTTATAGATATCAGGACAAGGACGTGGTCATAGAGGAACCCGTCCTTAGGAAGCTGGGCAAGCTGAGCCAGAGCCCGAGCTGCAGCAGGCTCCACAGAATCTGATCGATCTCATAGCACTGTTTGTAGCTCGGTTAGCAGCAAATAGCAAATCAGGTTTCGCCAGCTGAACCTATTACAGAGGAAACACCAGAAGTCACACCACCACCACTACCAGCAGTTGATAGGGCCACCAAGTAGGAGGCTTGGCTCTGTCTGGTGGAAATATATCAGAAGATAAGAGCACCAGAGTTCCAAGGCATGTTAGATTTGCTTGCAGCCCATAAGTGGAAGGAATAAATGGGAAGCATTTTAGATATGCTTAACGTTGATTCAGTTTAGAAGCAGAGATTGGCAGCTTTCAGCCTTAAGGGCGACACCGGAGGGTGGTACCGACTTTAGTTCACACCGAAGCAGCGTATGACACTTACCTGGGAGGACTTCATTTATTTCTTCGATGGGCAGTATGTATCTTTAGCGGCTAAGGCCGGGAAGGAGTTAGAGTTAGCCCAGCTAGAGCAGGGAGACATATGTCTGTAGCCGATTATGAGAGCAAGTTTGTGGGACTACTCCGATTTACGGGCATGTGGCAGACCATAGAGCATCAGGCTTAGATATTTTTGATGGGACTTCACCCGAGCTTACATCGTCATCTAGTATCCAGACGATTTCATTCAGTGCGGGAGGTTGATGATGCCGCCATCTCACAGGAGACATAGACTGTCATGTTCCAAAAGGGCAAAGAAGGGATTGCTAGAGCGGGGTAGTTCGGAGACAAGGGCAAGAATAAAAGACCATTTTCAGAACCCGGAGGACCCCAGTAGCAGGGCAAGAATCAGGGTCAGTAGCAGAATCATGGATAGGGCCAAGGAGAGGGCTAGCAACTGAGACTTGAGACACCACTAGCAGTTCCGAGGATAGAGGGACATGTGCGAGCTATTCAAGAGATATCGTAAGGGCAGATAGTTTCGCATACCCCAGATCCTTCAGTACAGTAGACCGCAGCTTCATGCAGAGTATATGCAGTCATACCACGTGATCATAGTGCGAGCGGGGCCGTAGTGAAAGGTACATTCTTTGTGAACTCATTCCCAACCCGTATTCTTTTTGATTCCGGAGCTTCACATTCGCTCATCTCTTATGATTTCATGATTAGACTCCAGCTAGTAGCACAGCCTTTAGACATTCCCTTGTTAGTTTCTACCCCTCTAGGTGATGTGTCGCTTCTAGAGAACATCTGTAGGAGATGTGTTGTCAACTTAGACGAGTCTGAGTTCGTAGTCGATTGATCGTCTTGCGTATGTCCAACTTCGATGTGATTCTTGGTATGGATTGACTATCTTCCTACCATATCAGTATCAACTGTTTACAAAAACAGCCAGTTTGCGAGCGTCCGATGGGACTGAGTTGGTTGTAGCGATCTTACAGGGAAACCAGTTCGCGGAGTTATTCTGGCGTACGTCGAGGAGGTGATATTGTGGGATCAGGATGCCAATTTGAGCGAGACCAGAGTAGTCTCAAAGTATCAGGATGTCTTTCAGGACATACCTAAATTGCCTCCAGTGAGAGGGGTTGAGTTCTGCATCGAGTTGTAGCTGGGTACAGCACCGATATCCCAAGTATCTTATCGTATGACACCTATTGTGATGAGGGAGCTACATATTCAGTTGGAGGAGCTCATTTCTCAAGGTTTTATTCATCGGAGTCATTCTCCATGGGGAGCATCGGTCCTTTTCATGAAGAAGAAGGACGACAATCTTTGTTTGTGCATAGATTATCGTGAGTTGAATAAGGTCACAATCCGAAACAGGTATCCACTATCGAGGATTAATGACTTATTCGACCAGTTATAGGGAGCATATTGTTTCTCGAAGATTGATCTTCGATCTAGCTATCATCAGTTGCGTGAACGGGAGATGGATATTCCTAAGATCGCCTTTTGACTCGATATGGATCTTTTGAGTTTCTTGTTATTCCATTTTGGCTGACTAATGCACCTGTAGTATTCATGGACTTGATGAATCAGGTTTTTCGTCCATACTTAGACCAGTTCATGATCGTCTTCTTTGACAACATCCTCATCTACTTGAAGTCAGAGGCTGAGCACGAGCAGCATCTTCATTTGGCATTACAAACTTCACGGGAGCACCAGTTGTATGCTAAGTTTAGCAAATGCTAGTTTTGGCTTTCGAATGTTAGATTTTTAGGCCATGTCATTAGCAATGATGGCATTACAATTGATCCAGCTAAAGTCGAGGCCATTATTGATTGGGAGCCGTCGAAGACTGTTACAGAGATTCACAGCTTTTTGGGACTTATGGGCTACTACAGGAAATTTATCCAGGACTTTTTGAAGATTGCTACTCTACTGACACGCCTTACGAAGAAGGATGTTTAGTTTGTTTGGGGGCTAGAGTGTTAGAAAGCCTTTGAGCCTTTGAAGGCCAAGTTGACTATAGCGTTAATGTTGATCATCCCGAGCAGTGACAAAGACCTTTGTTATCTACACAGATGCATCTTTGTTAGGACTAGGAGGCATTTTGATGAGACTCACAGAAGAGTTGTGTACATTTCATGACAGTTGAGGACTCATGAGAAGAACTATCCCATGCACGATTTGGAGCTGGCAACAGTGGTATTCGCACTTAAGACGTGAAGACATTATCTTTATGGAGTTCAGTTCGAGCTATTCACTGATCACTAGAGTCTAAAGTACTTCTTCTCTCAGATGGAACTCAACCAGTAGCAGCGATGATGGGTCGAGTTCATCAAAGATTACGAGTTCGCACTGCAGTATCATCTGGGGAAGGTGAACATCGTAGTTAATGCTTTGAGTAGGAAGCGTCATCACAGGATTGTATCTTTGAGGTGTTCATTATATTAAGACCTTCGTACACTCAGCCAGTTTGACTTTAGGCCAAAGATCGGCGGATGCGACGCATTTTTGGGAGCGTTAGCTGTGCAACCATCGTGGATGGACCGAGTGATCAGCGCTCAATTAAAGGACACTTGGATTTAAACCTGAAAGGGAGAGATTACCAAAGAGCCCAAGGCAGATCAGACCATCAGAGTAGATGGAGGCCTTCGGTGAAGGGTCGATTGATAGTGCCGGATAATCCGAAGCTAAAGAAGGACCTATTTGATGAGACACACCATACCAGATATATTGTGCATCTAGGCACAACCAAGATGTACAAAGACCTAAAGAGATAATTTTAGTGGAGAGGCATGCGTAGGGATATTGCGGAGTATGTAGCAAAGTGTTTCACTTGTCAGCAAGTGAAGGCAAAACATCAAAGACCCACAGGAACTCTACAACTCTTACCCATTCTTGAGTGGAAGTAGGTAGATATTTCGATAGATTTTATTGTAGGATTGTCGAGGTCTAACAAAGGAAACGATTCAATTTGGGTGATTGTTGATCGATTAACAAAGTCGGCGCACTTCTTGACAGTTAAGACGACATACACGGCGGAGACTTACGCAAGAATTTTCATCCAGGAGATAGTACGTTTGCATGGAGTTCCAAAGACCATTGTGTCGAATCATAGCTTAGTTTTCACATCTCATTTCTAGAAGAGTTTTCAGAATTCTTTTGGCAGCTAGCTATCATATAGTAATGTTTTTCACCTACAAACAGATGGCCAAGTAGAGAGGGTCAACCAAGTGTTAGAGGACATATTGCGGACATGTGTTATTGATTTTCATGGCAACTGGGAGGACCATATTCCATTGATTGAGTTTGCATATTACAACAATTATCAATCGACGATAGGTATGGCTCTTTATGAGGCATTGTATGGGAGGCCTTGTAGATCCCCGATTTGTTGGGTAGAACCGGAGGATAGCTTGCTACTTGGACTAGATTTGGTTAGACAAACTTTGAAGAAGATAGCATTGATTCGGGAGCATATTCTTGTAGCCCAGAGTCCACAAAAGAGTTACACAGATCAAAGACGATGAACATTAGAGTTCCAAGTTGGGGACTATGTTTTGCTAAAAGTATTACCGATGAAGGGTGTCCAGCGATTTGGCAGACGGGAAAAGCTTGCCCCGAGATATATTGCTTCGTTCTAGATTGTGGAACGTGTTGGAGCTATTTTGTATAGACTCGATCTTCCAGCATCAATGTCGGGAGTCCACGATGTCTTTCATGTTCTATGCTCAAGAAGCATTTACGCGATGAGGAGCTCCAGAGGGTGTTTGACGCACCAGATTTAGAGCTTTAGGCAGATTTGACCACCATTGAGATCTCAGTTCGTATTCTTGCCAGAGAGGATAAGAGACTCAGAAATAAAGTGATTTTGTTAGTCAAAGTGCAGTGGAACCGGAAAGGAGCTGAGGAAGCTTCTTGGGAATGCGAGGAGGATATGCGTCACGACTACCCGTACCTGTTTGAGCAGGTATATTCTGAGTTATATTATTGTTGTGTTCATGATTATCAGTATAGCCGCATTTATAGTTAATGCTGGAATGTGGGTATTAACACTTAACTTCTAATCATTCGGAACACATGTTATATACATGGGGGTTCCTTCTTTGGATTTTTCACCTGACGTACTAGGTCCGCTTAATTAGGGGTTAAGTGAGAGTATTCACATTCTAGATTGTTAAGTGTAAATATCGCTTGTGATTCATAAATGGAGATTAATGGTACAACATGTGTATATGAGGGTTTCCTTGTCTGGATTATCCCCTCAACGTGCTTCTTTTGTATTATTAATCTCTAAGATACGATTATAGAATTTCGAGAAAGGAATTCTTCTGGGGTTGAATGTAAAATCCCGTAATTTTGAAAATATTATGATAAATAGTGATAAATGATTTTTTAATATGATTAATACCATTCTGTGATGAATGAGCATGATAGAAATCAATTTGAGATCGATTAAGTATGTATATGAGTATGTACAAGTGAAAACATGCATGTATGCATAGGAATAGTCGGCTAAAATTAGCCTCTGGCTGGTCAACTGATGCGTAGGGATCAGTCGACCAATGACCATTGGCCGGTCAACTAATGCCTAACCATCAGTCGACCGACGGGTGCAAGAACCTGAGTTCTATTTTTGGGTCAGTTTTATTTCAGTTCGGCCCGTTTGTGTACATAACTATATAAACCCGATGTTTCTCCTGTTTTTCATCATCTTCCACGTGAACAATCAGCCACCCTCTCCCCTCAAAACCCTAGAACTTATTTTGGTGAACTTTGAGAGCTTTGAGAAGCGAAAATTAAGAGGATGGCGACATCCGCTGCTTTTGGTGAAGGAGGATCGTTCTCACGCGTGTTTGGAAGTTCTGGATGACTTGTTGAGGCGAGTTTCATCTCCTCCAAACCCATCCCTTGTATTTAAATATTTTTATTTGGTTTATCGATCTTTAAAACCTAGTTTATGTATAAAAATCACTCTTTTCAAACTATATGATATAAAGATTGAATCTGTTTGATTTGAAAAGATATAAAACGAATTCTCAGTTTTGGGTTTAAGATTTGAACTTGGTTCAACAAGAGTTTTTGTTAAAGTTGTTTGTTTTCACGATGGATTTAAACTTATAAACATGTTAGGGTGTTTAGATTTTAATTGAATTTGATATTTGTGATTTTATGTAGTTGAATATACCCTAATATCCCTTAAACAAGTTTTAACACATGAGTTTTACTAAGAATTTTTGATTTTAATGAATTTATGAGAATATCAGACTGTTTTAGAAAACTGTATTTTTTTACTTCTAGTCGGTCGACCGATCAAGGATGATCAGTTGACCGATAAACTGTTAGTAGGATTTGTATTTGCTCTGGTCGGTCGACCGGTCATGGACCACCAGTCGACCGATCAAGGAACTTGTGCATGATTTGTGCAATCCATTAGTCGGCCGATGGCATATGATCGGTCGACAGGTCTGGGCATTTTTGCGAACCTTGTTCTTTTCTCACATGTTTTGACCGCACATACGAAGTACGAGTCGCACATCGATACACGTGCATTGTGTACGAGAGTACACGTATTGGATTTGAGCACGCATGAGCGTTTGGAGATGCGTAACCTATATTTTGAGTTTGTCATGTTAGAAAATAACATATATTGCATTTTATGATATTTTGGATGCTTGAGTGGGTTAGTTAGAATATCGTAATGAGACCGCGGTAGACTACACTTAGGGTGGCTAGTTGTATACTGCAATGAGATCGCAGTAGACTACACTCCGTTGTGCATCATTGTTTTTCAGAATAGGGTGATATGTCTATTTCCATAAGGCGATTGAGTAAGGTTGGTGATGCCACAGGAGTTTGTGAGCAACTTACTCAGCGTTATTATTTTCTGATAGAGAATCACATATATTGCATTCATGCTCCCATGTCAATTACCCTGAGAGTAGGGTATAAGTAAGAGGTTGTCATACACGACATATATTATGCGAGTTTCTTTTACCGGATTATTATACCTGTGACTGCGCCACTACCCGAGGGTAGTGTGAGGTATTTGACATGACTTGTATTGGATGAAGTTTAAAAATTGTATTGCTTTTATTTACCCTTTTATTCATAGGATCTTGGAGTTGGTATTTAGCGATTTACAATTTGAGATACGAGGTATATACATGAGGGTTTTCTTGTTTGGATTATTTTGCTCGACGTACCCATTCTCGTGTTGTGGATTTCTAAATATCATTTTTTTAGTTTAGGATAGATGATTTATATATCTATATGTACTAACTTGTATTTTTCTACACCTACCCCCTCCCCCTAGGGGCGGTGGAGATGTTCTCGCTAGCGCTTTGACGATCGTCGTTTCCCCTCTTTTCAGGCAACGAGTGGGACGTTAGAAGAGCCGTAGATTGATGGAGTATCGACTTAGCTTCCATCATTAGTTATTATTAGTAGTTTATTTTTACTCCACAGTAGTTATGTCTTATTTTCAGTTGGAACATGATTATTATTATTTTAATATCTCTTTCTTTTATCATGTTTATTATATTCTTATCCTTATTTTATCTGCTTTGTATATACACTTGATTATTGTTGATTCCACTAGAGAGAAATTATTGTGGGCTAAAATACCAAATTGGTATTTTTATACGAACCATTTTGCCAGTTTAGCATTTTAAAAAACTCCGGCGACGATAAGGCATTTAATCTCGTGCTTTTTGTCAATAAGTCACTTTTCTCAAAATTCCGGCGAGAAAATTTGTTTTTAACCCCCATATCTCCCAGATTTATTAAATTTTTACCCTCCCTCTCCTCGTCCTCCTCCTCCTCTCTCATTCCTCTCTCCCTCCAGTGCACCATTGTCCTCCTTCTCCTCTCCTCCGTCCCCATCTCCCTCCTCTGGGTCAACCTCGGCCCCCTCATCCCCTCCTCCTCCTCCATTCCCCTCTCCTCCCTCTCCTCCTCCTCCTCCTCTCCCATTCCCCTCTCCCTCCAGTGACTTCGGGGACTAATAATGCTCATGTGTAAGGATATCTGTTGCAAGTCAATTTTAGCAAAAGATAGAAGAATAAGTAGAAGAAGAAGAAGAAGAAGAAGAAGAAGAAGAACTGTCACTAATGAATGTCTACAATTGTACATGACATGTAGTTAAGATTGTCAATGGAAAAAATGGCGAAGTTTTCACGCTCTTGAAGAAGAAGAAGAAGAAGAAGAACTGTCACTAATGAATGTCTACAATTGTACATGACATGTAGTTAAGAAGAAGAAGAAGAAGAAGAAGAACTGTCACTAATGAATGTCTACAATTGTACATGACATGTAGTTAAGACTGTCAATGGAAAAAATGGCGAAGTTTTCACGCTCTTAAGATATACATGCATCAATTGCTAATATGAACATGCATTGATTTGAACATCCATGTGTCTAGATCATCATCCACAGTTAGAAGCATGTGAGTGAAATGCTTACTTGGATTGGTGGTTACAAGTGTGGCTGCTCCTCCAAAATCACAACAGGTTGGCGCCGGATTCTTCTGGTAGTAGCTATTGAACGCGTACGAAGCATGAGCTTGGAGGCTGTTAGGATTATAGCAGCTCCCCGACGTCTGAACGACAGAACAATCTGCCTCTCCATCCACACGACATAATAAAGCGCATCCTGGAGACCGCTCTTCGCCACCACACCAACTCTGTCCTGATCTGAAGGGATTGGAGCCGGTCCCCGGCGTATTGGAGGGAGAGGGGAATGGGCCTGTCCCCGGCGTCACTGGAGGGAGTGGGGAATGAGAGAGGAGGAGGAGGAGAGAGAGGAGAGATGAATGGGAGAGGAGGAGGAGGAGGAGGAGGAGAGGAGTGGGATGAGGGGGCCGAGGTTGACCCATCGGAGGGAGATGGAGACGGAGGAGAGGAGAGGAGGACGATGGTGCGCTGAAGGGAAAGGGAGGAGGAGGAGGAGGAGGAGGAGGAGGAGGAGAGGGAGGGTATAAATTTAATAAAATTGGGAGATAAGGGGGTTAAAAACAAATTTTCTCGTCGGAATTTTGAGAAAAGAGTCTTATTGACAAAAAGGACGAGATTAAATGCCTTATCGTCGCCGGAGTTTTTAACAATACCAAACTGGCAAAATGGTTCGTATAAAAATACCAATTTGATATTTTAGCCAATTACTGTGATAGTAAAACGTATCTTTGCACATTACAGATTTGATATCTTCAGATTCACCTTGTCCCCTCATGAGAAATCAGGGCCGTCACAAGAATGCAGCAGATCACGTATACGAATGGTAAAAACAGTGAAAAAAACACATTCAGCAAAGGCAATAATCTCCACCAGATCACCAGGTATCGACTGGAGCGCACGCCTACCTCCACACTCCCAATCCTCTTCTTCCTCAACAAACAACCAATAAACAATTCATCCCCCTAAAAAAATTAAAATTAAAAACCCAACGAAAATGTCAACAATCTCCACTTCCTCCTTCCTCCTACTCCCCAATTTCCAATTCCCATCATCACCAACCAAAACCAAACTCCACAATGTTTCCCTCTCAACAAAACCCGTCACCAATTCAACAACCCCTCTTCTCTTCAAACCCCAAAAGAGACCCAGACCCATCATGGTCCATTGCACCCCAACCTCGGACTCCGACCTCGACTGCGTCGGCACCGGAACCGACGTTGAATGCCTTGTCTCCGAAGACCCAAACTCACTCCTTCAACCCTCGAGCTTCGATATCGAATCGAAAGCTAAACAAGAAGAAAAAGATGGGGTGAGCAAGATCTTGGAGTGGCTTCTTTTGGTGTCCCCCTTCTTCTTTTGGGGGACGGCCATGGTGGCAATGAAGGGGGTGATACCGAAGACAGGCCCGTTCTTCGTGGCTTCGTTCCGGCTAATTCCGGCGGGGGCTTTGCTTGTTGGGTTTGCGGCGGCTAAGGGAAGGCCACAGCCTGCTGGATTTCTTGCTTGGGTTTCAATCGGAATGTTTGCTCTTGTGGATGCTGCCTGCTTTCAGGTGGGCAGGAGGTAAATTGAATTGAACTGGATTTAGTTTGATTGGAGTTTGTTTGGTTGTTTGATTGATTTGTCGGGTAATTGATGGAATTGGGTTTTGACTGATTTCAGGGGTTTCTTGCTGAGGGGCTGCAGAAGACATCGGCGGGATTGGGAAGTGTATGTGCCAATTTTCTGATCCTATAGATTTATGGCAGTAATGTGTTGGGTTTAGACATCAGTTGTTTATTGCATTATTTTGAATTCTTAGAGTTCTACGTTTTGCGCACCTTATATCTTGACGTAGATTCTCATAGAGATGAAAAATCTAGTCATTTCAACTAGGAGTGTGAAGTGAGGCATTAGCTCGTCTCGATTATAACTTAGTCTAAGTGGAGAGTGATCGCCTGCAGAGAAGAAGAGAAAGAACGACAGATTTCTTTGAGGGGACTCCAGTAACAGGTAGAGGGTTTGATTCGTTTTTGTTGTATTTTCTCAAGGAGAACACTCCTCCTTTTATAGGGGCCAAACCCATCATCTTCACCTCCTCATAACTGCCCCTGAGAGATTTTCTCTCAACAACCCATTTTCCACGTTTTCCACGTTTTTCACAACTAAGAACGTTGATTTGGTCACACAAGACCGAGTCAAGATAACATCTCTCACTTGACCAAATTAACCAAGTGATATGCCTCTCACTATCCGTGAGATCAGATGTTTCTTCTTACCATTACTCCCACTATTCATAGAGAATAACTCTTATTTCATTATTCATAAAATTTTACTTAGACTTACTTATTCCTAAGTTCCATCAAACTTACATGTTTGATAAAAGATTCTGCTAGTTTTCCTTTTGTCAAAGGATCAACAATCATATATGTAGTAGGGACTTCTTCCTTTTCTACACTATCTTGAATATAGTGATACTGGATCTCAATGTGTTTTCCTTTAGAGCTATTCGCGCCACTCTTGATTAAGGTGATTGCTGCTTGATTATCACAATAAATATCAATAGGTCATTCTAACAAATTAAGATCTAGATCAATCAAAAATCGTCTTATCCAGATAACATGTGTAGTTACCATACTGCAAGCTATATATTCAGTATTTTTCGTATATCTAGCAACACCCTTATTTCTTACCACTCCAAGAAACAACTCTTCCAAAGATGAATAAGTGTCCCTAAGTGGGCTTTCCATCATCTTTATCACCTCCAAAATCAGCATCGGAGTAACCGAGGAGATCAAGTGAATCGGCTTGATAAACTAATGTATGAGTCAATGTACTTCTGATATACTTCATAATCCTTTTAACAGCTTCCCAATGTGCTGGTCCTGGATTACTTTGATATTGACTGACTAGACTTACAACATAAGCTATATCAGGTCTGGTGCATAACATTGCATACATCAAGCTTCCAATTGCTTGAGCATAAGGAACATCTAATGGCTTATACCCCTCTTCAGGACTTTGTTCTTTACATAATCTCTTTCCCATGACCAACGGAGTTGGTGTCGGATTGAAATTCTTCATTTCAAACCTTTTAAGAATTGATCTTAAATATTTTTCTTGGTTTAAACTTAGCATTCTAGACTTTCTATCTTGAATTATTTGAATTCCAATAATATTTGATGCATCTCCGATGTCTTTCATCTCAAACTCTTCACTGAGATCTGCCTTGATTTTATTCAACATTTCTATGTCATTTCCAGCTAGCGATATATAATCCATATATAATGATAATATAATAAAATTGCTCCCACTTTTCAACACATATACACAATTATCCAATTTATTTTAAATAAAATTAAGTTTAGTTATTGCATCATGAAATTTGAGATACCATTGTTTAGAAAACTGTTTTAAAATGTATAGAGATTTCATTAATTTATAATCTTTATGTTCTTGTTCTTTCATCTGAAAACCTTCAGGCTGTTACATATATATCGCTTCCTTCAATTCTTCGTTACGGAATGCAGTTTTAACATCCATTTAGAATAACTCTAAATTAAGATATGCAACAATAGCCAAAATAATTCTAATGGATACAAATTTAGCTACAGGAGAATACATCTCTTAAAAATCTATTCATGCCTTCTGGTTGTAACCCTTAGCAACTAATTATGCTTTGAATTTATCAATAGATCCATCAACACGATATTTCTTTTTAAGCACTCATTTGCATCCTATAGCTTTTTTATTTTTCGGTAGATCACATATCTCCCATACCTTATTCTTTTCTATAGAATCAAGTTCTTCTCTCATGGATTCTAGTCATAAAACTAATTCATGCGATTTTATCGCATCAGAGAAGATTAAGGGATATTGTTCTTCTATATTTGTATCTAGCGAAAAACAAAATGACTCACATGAATACAAATAGTAATCATCCATCCATGAAGGTTGTGTTCTTGACCTTTTGTTGCCTACAACCGGTTGATGAGGTACATTATTTTTTACAGGTATTTCATCATTTTTAAGGTTAGGTTCATTCACAATATCAAGGTCATTAGTGGAAACAACACCGTAATAATCATCTGTTACAGCTAGATGTTCTGTTTTCTCTTAAACTTGTTCCTCTTCCTCTAGGTTCTCTAGATATGTAGCATATCTGCTTTCAATGATCCCTTTTTCTTTATTGTAGAACTTAAGAACACTTTGCTGTTTTAAAATTTAACTTATCTCTAAGTTGATATGGAATGAGAACATAGGCTATAGATCCCCACTTCCTGAGATGACTCAGATTAAGTTCCCTCCCATTCCATAACTCATAAGGTGTAGATATAACTGATTTGATGAAAATTCTATTTAGAATATAGTTTACAATTAAAAATACTTCTTCCTAAAAGTTTTTGGAGAGACCACAATGAGACAATATGCATCTAACTACATTCAGTAATGTTTTGTTCTTTCTTTCAGTAACACCATTTTGTTGTGACGTATGCGGCATTATTGTATGCCTTTTAATTCCATACTGAATACAATAACTATTAAATTTTTTAGAGTTATATTCCCCACCTCTATCAGTTTTTAAAATTTTAATTTTCATTTCAAGTTGGTTTTTAACTTTTGTCTTATATCTCTTAAAACAGTCAAGAGCTTCTAATTTTCTAGATATAAGATAGACATGTGCAAATTTGAAATAATCATCTATAAAAGTAATAAAATATTCTTTATTAGTATGAGTTTTGACACTTAGGGTATCATAAATATTCGAGTGTATCAACCCTAAAAGTTCATTGGCTCTTTGTCCGTAAAAAAAATATGTTTTAGTCATTTCCTCAGTTAAACAATGTTCACATGGTGACAATTGAACATTAGATAGTACAGGAAGTAAGTTCATTCTGATAAGTTTTTTTATTTTTAAAATATTAGCATGTCCTAATCTAGAATGTCACAATTCGGACTCAGAAATATAACAAGATAAGTAGTTCAAATTCAAAAATTTATTATTAGAATTATTACAAACTACTGGAAGAATGCATAATTCATGCTCGGGCACATATTTTGCCATAACATGCATTTTATTATTTTTTCCTATAGAAACCCGGTTATTGTAGAACTTAATTTTTAGTCCTTTCTTCATCAAGCTGGTAATAAAGATCAGATTGCGTCGAATTCCTGGTGCATAGAACACATCTTTGAGAACAAGAATACTATCCCTAAGATCCAATCTATACGGACCAATACCTTTTACATCGAGATATGTATTATTTCCCATATAGATTCTCTGTTCTCCTTTCTTCAGCTCGGTGAATTCTATGACTCCATTCTTCTCCTTTGCGATATGTCTGATCGCACCGGAGTCGATCCACCAACCGTTGATATTCGTCATCACAGCATTGTATTTCGTCACACCGACGAATTCTCTTTTGCTAGTTCCCTCTTGTTCTGAATGCTTATAGCCTCCCTCATTCTCCTGCCTTTCACCTTACGGGCAAGTAGTCTTGAAATGCCCGAACTTTTCACAATTGTAGCAGGCTCCACGAGGTACTTTCTTTCTCTTGAACTGTTGCGATTTCGGTCATCGTGGTTATGGTTTACTAGAACCAGAGTTTTTATAGCTTCCAGTATTATATCTCCGGCAAACATAATTCAGCTCTTGCTGCATCATATTCAGTTTTGGTTATTTCCTACTGGCTATTAAGTCATGTTCTATCGCTAGGTGCATAGGAAGATCAGTGACAAATTTAACGGTATGGTTCATTCTTAATTTAGTGGCAACCATAGTAAGGGAATAAGGGTGACTATTCAAAATGGTTTCCACTTGCATTCTTTTTGGGATTTCGGTCCCAGCAGTGAATTAGTCCTTAGCCATAACAATCATCTTATTTATATGTTCTACGATATTGTCTCCCTCTTGCATACGACAAGAATTATACTTATGCAAGAGGAGTTGAATGTTAACTTTAGAAGCGGTATCGTATTTTTCTTTTATAGCATTCCACATGTCTATGGAAGTCTTATAAGTTTCAAAAATTTGATTAAGTTATCTTCCATGAACATGAGCATTAGGCTTTTTGCTTTTTATCTTTCGACTTCCACTGTTCAAACCCTTTTTTTTCTTCAGGTATAGATTTATCAGTAAGGGTTGGAGCAGTGATTTCAATTACATCATCAATATTGTCATGAATAAGAGCATATCCTATTTTTCTATGCCACATATCATAATTACTGCCATTAAATTTGTCAATTTTTTCTAGTTCTGATAGAACGAATTTACTAGCCATTTGGAAGAGAACTAAAACTGAAATCCAATTTTTAAATATGTATAAGGTTGGTATAAAGACAGTTATACTAAAATAAAATAAAGTTAGATAAAAAATAAATTAAAATGAACCTGACTGTTCCGAGTTGATGAAAGAGGCTCCAATTTAAGCGAGATTGTCACTTGGTGGTGTTGACCAAAGAATCACTTGTCGAAGTTTTGTCGCCGTGAGGGTTAGTCACCTTCCCCAGATGCAGCGGTAATGGGACCCGCCGGCCTTAACCTTAGCCTTGTAGATGTAGGCCAGACTCTTGTTGATATAGGCCAGGCTGGATGTGCTTATCAGCTATGAACAAGCTATGAACTGTAGGCCGGCGGATCTATGAATAGGCTATGAACAGTAGGCCGGCGGATTTGTGAGTAGGAGTAGGTCAGGCTAGGTCAGGCTATGAGGCTATGAACATGTAGGCTATGAGGCTATAAGGTCTGCTAGCTGGATGTTATCAAGTTATAAGGCTATGAACATGTAGGTTGTGAGGCTGTAAGGTTTGCTAGCTGGATGTGCTTGGCTAAAAATAAATAAATAAACGAGTGATTGACAGACCTCAAGAGAGTCACGTACTTGCTCAAGTAGCTGAAGAGAGAGAGTGCTTCTTCTTTGTTGGGAAAAATGGCAGCGGGATTTGAAGATGGTGGAGAACCTCCAGCTCTGATACTAGTGATCGCTTGCAGAGAATAAGAGAAAGAACGACAGATTTCTTTGAGGGGGCTCCGGTAACAGGTAGAGGGTTTGATTCGTTTTTGTTGTATTTTCTCAAGGAGAACACTCCTCCTTTATAGGGGCCAAACCCATCATCTTCACCCCCTCATAACTGCCCCTGAGAGATTTTCTCTCAACAACCCATTTCCCACGTTTTCCACGTTTTTCACAACTGAGAACGTTGATTTGGTCACACAAGACCGAGTCAAGATAACTGAGAGTAGATGAAGGTGTTTTAAAATCGTGTATCAGAACAACTCTTTTTTTTTTTTGCCTTTTAACACGTATCCAAACATCTATTGAATTATCTCTAAGAAAGAAAACAGAATTGTCAAGGAATTTTAAAATTATTTCTTCCATGATTTTATGAATGAGAGACCTTATTTCACAAATCTTATTGCTCTCTGACTGTCTTTAACATCCTAATTGATCATAGAGACTATCAAGACGAAGATCATCCGTCCATTGTTATGTGAATCTATTTTCTTCCCTCCCATAATTTCTCTAGCAAGATAAATATGCTTAATAGTTTCATCTCTTTCTTATTTTACGCATAACACTTTCTGTTTTATTGACATTCTTCCCTCTGAGGATATTTAGGAAATGATATTTCTGAAGAAAAATGATGAAGAAAAACGGATCTGAATTTTATTAATTCCGTATATTTTCTTTACAATTCATTCTAGTATATATATATACAATTTCTGTCACACTAAATAAGGAAAGTTTACAGTTAATTCCCTTAATCTTAGGAACAAATTATTGACCTTGATTTCCTCTACTAACTTTCCTGAAATATCCCTAAGATTACTCATCCGAGATTTCCTACAAATCTGTCCTTGATTTTCCTCCACTAACTTTCCTGAAATATCCCCTAAGATTACTCATCTGAGATTTTCTACACTCCCCCTCAAGCTGGTGAATATAGATCATTCATTCCCAGCTTGCTAACATTCTCATGAAACATGTTGTTACACAGCCCCTTTGTCATCACATCTGCAAGTTGAAGTCCTGTCGGGACAAATGGAGTACAAATTAGTCCACTGTCTAGCTTTTCTTTAATAAAGTGTCTGTCTATCTCTATGTGTTTCGTCCGGTCATGTTGCACTGGGTTGTGGGCTATACTTATAGCTGATTTGTTATCACAATATAGCTTCATAGGTTTGCTCCATTGAATCTTCAGGTCCTCTAGGATAATTTTGACCCACAATAATTCACATATTCCTGTTGCCATAGCTCTGAACTCTGCTTCAGCACTTGACCTTGCCATTACACTCTGTTTCTTGCTTCTCCAAGATATCAAGTTTCCTCCAAGAAAGGTACAATAGCCTGAAGTTGATCGCCTATCCACTGGTGACCCTGCAAAATCTGCATCTGTGTAAACTGCCAGATCAATTGTAGATCTCTTTGTGAACAAAATTCCCTTCCCTGGATGTGCCTTTAAGTAATGAAGCACTCGGTAAACTGCCTGTAGGTGAACTTCTTTAGGATCATGCATAAACTGACTGATAACACTGACCGAGTAAGCTATATCTGGCCTAGTATATGCGAGATAGATAAGCTTCCCAACAAGTCTTTGGTACATATCTCTATCCACTGCCTTATCTCCAAGAGCCTCATTTAATCTGTGATTTTGTTCAATGGGAGTTCCAACCGGTTTGCTCGCTGCCATGCCTGTTTCCTTGAGTAGGTCTGTAACATACTTTTGTTGAGAAATAAAAATTCCCCGTCTTGATCAAGCCACCTCAATTCCAAGGAAATACTTCAATCTTCCTAAATCTTTTATTTCAAATTCCTTGGTTAGACACCGCTTCAAGGCCTTCTCTACTTCATCGTTTCCTGTCACTATAATGTCATCCACGTACACAATTAAAACAATGACTCCCCCTGAGGCTGAATGCTTGATGAAAAGCGTGTGATCTCCTTGACTTTGCTTGTAGCCACTAGCTATCATCACCTTAGAAAACCGTCCAAACCAAGCACGTGGGGATTGTTTCAGCCCATATAATGCCTTTTTTAATCGACAAACCTTATTTTTGTCAATCCCACTAAATCCCGGTGGAATGCTCATATAAATCTCCTCTTCTAATTCTCCATGAAGGAAGGCATTCTTTACATCGTATTGTTGCAGTTCCCAATCAAAAATAACAGCCAAGGACAGCAAAATCCTCACTGTATTCATCTTTGCTACTGGAGCAAACGTTTCTTGATAATCTACTCCATATGTCTGTGTATATCCTTTCGCGACTAACCTCGCCTTGTAGCTTTCTAGAGACCCATCTGCCTTAAATTTTACTGTATATACCCACTTACAACCCACTGCTTTCTTACCTTTCGGTAAATCAACCAATTCCCAAGTATCATTCTTCTCTAATGCATCCATTTCTGCTTCCATAGCAAGTCTCCATTCTTTCTTTGATAATGCTTCAGACAATGAGCTAGGAATAGAAATTGTATTTAAGGTGGAAAGGAAACTTTGATGGCTTGGGGAAAATTTCTCAAAAGACACAAAGTGAGACAATGGGTATAGGGGTCTTTTTGTGCATTCTCGGGTCTTTTTTCTTACAGCAATAGGCAAGTGTAGGTCCTGGTCAAGGCTAAGTGTCTCGGGACAAGGTAACGTAGGATTGGTAGAAGGATGGTCTGTTGGTGGTGTAGAATGCAGATTTGATTCACTCATTGTTACCTCATTTCCGGAGCTTGGTTCAGAGGATTGTTCTTGCCTTGTAGTCACAATGTGATCTCCTTTCCTTGCATACACTTGGTCAAACCGGAACCTGTCAAAGATTTTACCATCTCCTTCTCTTTTTTCTTCCAACTCATCAGATTGTGGAATTATTTTTTGAGATGTTTGAGATTCAGAATTGGACGACTCAGATTTGGACGACTCGGATTTGGATGACTCTAGGGGTGGAAAGTTTGACTCCTTATCTTCAAGTGTATGTAACTCCCCCTGAAGATAAGGAGTGGTGAAATAGGGCTTATTTTCAACAAATGTAACATCGGCTGAGACATATAGCTTTCTAGTAGGTGGGTGGTAACATTTGTAACCCTTTTGAGTAGATGAGTACCCCACAAAGACACACTTAAGAGCACGAGGATCTAACTTCCCACGGTTATGACTATGAACATGGACAAAGAAAGTACACCCAAAAACCCGAGGAGTGGCATTGAAGGATGATCGAATATTAGGGTAGAATTTGGATAGGTTTTCTAGTGGACTTTGAAATCCCAAGACCCTGGAAGGAATTCTGCTTATGACATAAGCGGATGTGAGTACAGCTTCTCCCCAATATGTTTTTGGCACATTTTGTTGAAACAATAAGGCTCTAGTGCATTCAAGAAGATGTCGGTTTTTTCTTTCTGCCACTCCATTTTGTTGTGGAGTGGTGATACAGGATGATTCATGTATGATTCCTTCTTTTTGGAAATAGAGACTCAAGGTTTGATTGAAATAATCACGAGCATTATCCGAACGAAAGTGCTTTATCTTGGTGCCAAATTGATTTTGAATCATTGCGTGAAAGATAGGAAGAATATGACTCACATCAGACTTATTTTTGAGTAAATAGATCCAAGAGACTCTTGTGCAATCATCTATAAATGTGACAAACCACTTAGACCCTGAGATGTTTGGAACAGTTGATGGCCCCCAAATATCGCTATGGATTAAAAAGAAAGGGAAAGAAGATCTTTTATTACTAATGGGAAATGGTACACGAGTGTGTTTCGCATACTCACAAACATCACAATGAAAAGACTGAACATCAAACCCCTTGAGCAAAGAGGGAAACATTAATTTCAATGCAGGAAAAGACACATGACCTAGGCGCCTATGATGTAACCAGATGACATCCTTATTGGAAGAAGAAAACAACGTGGATATGACAGATTTATTGAATTCCGGTTGACTTGATGTATCCAAGTAATAGAGTCCATTATGCTCCTTAGCAAGTCCAATCCTCTTCTCCGAACCCTGGTCCTGAAATTCACAATAGGAATCATGGAATATAACACAGCCAGTTAGATCTTTAGTGAGCTTTTGTATGGAAATAAGATTTGTAGATAAGTGGGGAACATGAAGGATATTTTTAAGCACCAGTTTTGGGGTAACTTGGACATCTCCTATTCCTGCTACTGTGGTTGTAGAACCATCAGCAACAACAATCTTTCTATTGCTAGGACAGGGGGTATAAGTTTTGAATTTGTTTGAAGTATGGGTCATATGATCCGTAGCACCAGAATCAAGGATCCAGGCATTCCTAAGCTCATTATCTAAAGCATTTAACCCAAGAGAGATTAGAGTCTCACCTGAAAGTGTCAATGAACACATACCCTGATTCGTTGGTTGAGAATTGTTCAAGAGAGATTAGAGTCTCACCTGAAAGTGTCAATGAACACATACCCTGATTCGTTGGTTGAGAATTGTTGCTGGTTTTCCAACAGTCCCCAACATACTTCTAATCTTCTCGATTTCCGCCATACTAAATCCTCCAAACACCTGAGTTGAGTCTTGAACTGACACGGGAGCCTGCCTTTGCTGACCACCTTTTTGTCCCCATTCACGACTGTTTGTGGATGGTTTCCCATGTAGTTTCCAACATCGTTCTTTGGAGTGTCTTGTTTTCTTGCAGTACGTGCACCACAACTCTTCACGATCTTTATGCACACTTGACTGATTGGTCTTTTCCACAGCAACTTTGTCCAGTACCAGCCTCTGAGGTTTTGAGCTTAGAAGAGCAGAATTATCAGTTGAAGGCGACTCTAACATAATGCCCCTGCGGCTCTCTTCTGCACGAACCAGAGATATTGCTTCAGTTAGAGAGGGAAACTCAAGTCTGCTCAGAATTTGAATCCGTACAAGATCAAATTCAGAATTTAGGCCAGTCAAAAAATCATAAACTCGGTCCCTTTCTATAAACTTTTTGATGACCACTGCACATTTGCCACAGTTCAAATCAAGTGTCCTATAATAATCCAGTTCCTACCACTGCCATTTAGTCTATATGCTGCCTGGATGTTCTGAAGCTCTGTTGTGCTTCGTGTAATCTGTTCTTCCGCCACAGTTGAAGACAATTGTGGCGATGGCGTTGAAGATGTAGTGTCCGTCATGATTGAATAGGATCAAATAGTAGGTGGAATAATAATCAGAATGAATAGGAAAAGAAAAACAGCGATGAAGGCTGGAGAAAATAAGAAACAAACAAGCAATTAAGGTTGGGATTAACAAGAAGCAAAGGTGATGTTTTTTTTTCAGAAACCCTAGATGGGCTCTGATACCATGAAGAAAAATGATGAAGAAAAACGGATCTGAATTTTATTTATTCCGTATATTTTCTTTACAATTCATTCTAGTATATATATATACAATTTCTGTCACACTAAATAAGGAAAGTTTACAGTTAATTCCCTTAATCTTAGGAACAAATTATTGACCTTGATTTCCTCCACTAACTTTCCTGAAATATCCCTAAGATTACTCATCCGAGATTTCCTACAAATCTGTCCCTGATTTTCCTCCACTAACTTTCCTGAAATATCCCCTAAGATTACTCATCTGAGATTTTCTACAATTTCCCTTATTACCATTCACACGCAAATTTATATTTTAGGACGAACTTTATACGTCCAATGGCTTTAGCATTTTGGTACCTAACTTCCCCAACGTTTGAAACTTTTTAGGATGATCTGGCAATGAAATGACTTTCCTTGGTCTATTTACATGTTCCAAGGCCTCCATCATTTGCATGATAGGAAGCAGAAAGTACAACGAGATGATTAGTTTCACTTGATAATTTTCTCAGTCCAAAATTTGAAACTTTAGCATTCCAAACAAAAACTCCCTTCCCATGTTCTCCCTAGAAGTGACATCATGATATTAAGCCAATCTGGGAAAGGTCTGGAAGAATGGTAAATAATGGTAATTCACCTGCCAAATATCCTTTTAGAATTCAATAGCGAACTCACTTTCGAAACTCTGACGTTGGTGCTACTTGAAAATCATTCATGCATAGAATCTGTCCATGACTCCAAGATTTTGAAAGAGAGGTGGAATTCCCATCCGTACTAGGATACCAGGTGTGTTGTGTGTAATATAAACTGCAGATAACAGGTTGCAGGAGTAATAATGGTCTTCCGTAGTCATTTACCAAACTAGATCAATTTCATGAATTTTTTTTAAGGATTAGCAGTCTCCCATAAATCTTAAACTGGCAAACTTCCTCTTATTTGAAAGACTATAACAACCTGATATTCTATTAGCAGCCTTCTAGAATGTGGCTTTGCTGATGAGCCCAGCTTGAGAAGACAATACAAAGTAGATATGTTTTAGATCTTGATGTAAATATCTTCGACATGAATCAAGTTCTAAAAGGTTTAGTCTTCTTTTCTTGTTTCCACTTCCTTTATGCTCTGTAATTTTATTTGTTGCTTGTAAATTAGGTTTATTTGTTTGCAACCAACCACATTCTGTAGCAAAGGAATAGGATAAATGACCATTATCATCATTTCTAGCAGCTCTTCTCTTACCTCTCCCGCTTTCATTTTGGTGATCCTGGACAAGGCATGATATGCTAGGTGAAGGTAAATGGTGTATACACATGCTGGAGAGCCATTATATTACCTTGACTAGGTGATAAATCTGTATAGTTATTTATTTCTTTGCATTTCCTATATCATTAGCTATTCTTAAATAGCTACTCATATGACTACAAACCTCTGTATACATATTTTCGATATAAACTTATTGGCATTGTTTTGGATAATGAAACCCCTGTCTGCCTCTTTTTTGTTCATAATAATCAATATCCAACTCCATTCTTTGCATTTCTCTACACCTTTATCTAAACACCCTGAACCTTACCTCTTATTTCAATAATATTGCACTAAATCTCCATCTCATTTGGTATTTGATAAATATTCATGCATATTCACGAATACTTATCGATTATCAAAGTATATTTATTTCGCTAAAGAATTTGATTTTCAAATAGTATTTAAATTCATAAATAAAAATTATTCCTTTATAATATATGATGTATATATATATTTAAGTCAAAATTTTCATTAGAAAATAGATTTAAGATTATTTAAGTCTTAAAAATCAGTGCATAAAAACTTAAGTAGAAATGATAAGTGGGTTAAAAATATGACATCATATGTGCAATAATACAAATAATAAGTGAGCAAATTTTAAACGAATGTTTGATAGACAAATGAATCGAATGTATAACTGGTTAAATTCTATTTGTTAGTAAACTCGAATACTAAAAAATATTTGTTTAGTAGTAAATGAACTACGGAATCAAATATGATACGAATAGTTACTCGAACAATTATCGAACTATTTGTTAATTATTTGGTTCATTTCCACCCCTAGTCTCACATTCAACCCCATTGGTTTATACTTATGTATTTTGTCTAATCTCATGAGGGTGTTTTGGTTGTTTTTTTATTCTTTTTTTTTTTTTTGGGGGGGGGGGGGGGGGGGGCAGGGTGTGGTTCAAAATACTGTTCTTCATGGTCCTTTGTTTCTTCTCAACCTTTGATTGTAGTTTTCATAAACGAACACTTTTATGTTCAAAATGACATATCCAATTGTCTAGTTCCGTCCCACTATAATCTGGAAACTTCATATGTTATCTTCCAGCTTTTTCAGAAAATTGGATGTACTCCAGGTTTTAACAGTGACATAGCGGACCTTGGAATTGTTATTTGATGTCATTTAATGTGGGAACCAACTTTCAACAAATATTAATTGTTTGTGCACCCAAATGTTCCACCTAACTTTAATGACTTCTTCAGTTATCAGAAAGGAGAGAAAAAAAAGGGTCAATCTTTTGCTTTGGCTTGTACGGTAAGAACCCATCGAATTTTTTCTCATGCTAATAGATACACAAATAACTACATAGATCAAGGGCATCAGGTTTCAAGCTTTTCTATGCCGGAGGACTAAATTTACATACTTCCTTAATGATATCATGCCGAGGTGAGTATGTCCTTTGATTGCTTGACTGGAAGTGGTACATGAGCCTAACAGTTGATATGTTCATCTGCTGGGTTGGAAAAAAAACTTAGACATTGCACACAACATGTAGTGTAAGTTCAGTTACTGAAACTGTTACTAGAAAAGTTATCAGTATCATCGTCATCATTATCGTCATGATAACAGTGACCTAAGGTTTTTGTAATCACCATAGGTCAACTATGTGACGTGCATTAAGATTGAGAAAGCTCTTCATGACTGACCTGTTAGTCAGGCAGTGTCAACCCTTTGACCTGTAAGCAATTATTCAAAATTTTCCTATTCTAAAGAATTGTCTAGATGAGGAGGAGAGATGGTAGGTTGAGTACAAACATAAGCAATGAACTGTTTGACTTCTTTTATGCAATTATTTGCATAATTTGTTATAAATTATCAGTATCTATAAAATCGGTTCTCTGTTATTTTTATGTAAACCTCTCCATTTATTACTTGCTCTTTTGTTTTGTTGAGATCAAGGCTCAAACCTTGCTACATCAACATTTTCTATATTTTTTTCTCACAATCAATCTCGGAGGAGAATGCTAACAAGGATGTCATTTAGGAAGAGGATTCCTGTGAAGTATTACAATTCTGACTATCTAAAATTTCCGAGCCTTGTTGTGAGATATTTCTCAGTCTTTGGTCCCTCTTATCAAACTTTCTTGCTTTTATATTTGCACTTTACGTTGAAGCAAAGTAGTCAACTGTTATTGCGTTGGCTGCATATTTGATTTTTTTTCACATATATCACTTCTCTATAGACATAATGGCTATATGAAGGTTACATGCACTTTAATGCTTTAATGGTTAATCTTTTTTTTTAATTTGATGCCTGAAGTTTAAATTTGCCCCCAACATTTTTAAGCTGCAGTTAATCCTGTTAACTTTATCGAAAGGGGGTAAAGTTACACTAATTCCCATTTTTTATTAATTGTTTGAATATTTTTTTTTAGTAATTTGGCATTTTCTTCCCAATCTTTTCCAAATCACCAAAGTGTAATTCCTAAATTAGGTTAAAAATTTGGGACACACGTTTAAGCTATTGAAATGTTGTTAAACTTGTTACTTTCTGTTATTTTTTTCTTAAATTGAATTTGTGGCAGTGTGATGTATCGAAAAGAATGTTATCTTCATTGCAAAATCGAGAAAAACAATTTGGAATCATGATAATAGTAGATGCAAGCAAAAGAGAGTTTTTTCTTACTAAAATTTCTTTCCTTTGTGTTAAACTAAGAATAAAATTTATTAAGAAAAAAATTTCTCCTTCATTTTGCATGTGTTTTTCAGATAATAACAGATGCAAAGCAAAGTAGATAGCTTATTCTTTATAAAACTTTGTGCTTGGGACAAGCGAAAAAAATGATTTAATACTTTGTGTAAATGAATTAGGAAACTTAATCACAATTTACCTTTTATAGTAATTTTTAAAGTAACCTATATACAACCTCAAGTATTGAATTCTATTCGGCATACATTTTGCAGGTCATCATTGACTCACAGCCTTTGACAGTTTGCATCCTGGCAGCACTATTATTTGGAGAATCAATTGATGCGATTGGCGCGGCTGGTCTTGTGCTTGGTGTCATTGGGCTTCTCCTTCTTGAGGTAGTAATGCTGATTTTTTTCTTTTCTCTTGGGATTTAGTTGTGTTAGAGTATAAAAATTATGACATATAAAATTATAACCCTCAACCCTCACTTTTAACTTCAAAGTTTGGTGTCGGTAGAGACAATATGATATCAGACAACCCAATTTGAAATCCAACTAGCCACACACTTATAATCGGATTAAAAAACATGATATCCATGTGTGAGTCCATGTTTCGGCGAGGCATGTTAGAGCATAAAGTTATAATCCTCAATTTTCACCTAATTTTAAGTTTTCGTGTGGTGGCAATACGGGTCGATCCAGGATTTTGATTCATTTTAAGCACACTATCAGAGAAACTATTTGGAATAATTCTTTCATAGACATTGTATCAAAACAAGAAAAATAATAATTTCGAAGCATTAAACAAAATATATGTGTTATGAAATTAAACATATGTGCAGCATGACAACAGTACATATTTGAATAAAAATTCAAATATGTCATAAAAGTTGCATGTATAAATTTTTATGAGTTATTGAAAAGAACTTATGACCATTGGAAGATGAGGACTGCAAGTAAGAATAAAATTAAAAATCATCAAAGTCATCTGTAGTATCTAGTTATTTGAATATGATAGTGAACTCATAAATGTTTTCTTTCAAAGACAAAGAACACATGCAAATGAGCTTATACACCAATCTCCTACTACAAATAAACTATCAACTATCTTAGAGTATAGGGGTGGAGCTTCTAAATTGGAGGTAGGGAACAGGTCCTACCTCAAATGTATGTGTCTCGCCCTTGAGTGGCAGGGACCTTTAAGAAGTTTCATACTAACATATTCGGGAAGTATAATACTTCCGAATGATTATTTAAGCAGGAAACATTATTTTTTGCAAATGTCACTAAACGAATTACAAAATATTAGATAGGCAAATGTCACTAAAAAAATAGTCACCAACATTAGAGTTAGTTATCTTTGTCAAACGTCTTTCTCACGCAAGATGCAAGCTTAGGATCAGCTTGGATAAATATTTCAGAGTGCTCATGATCTCCATTTTGATAAATATAATTTCTTCACCTGTTCCCTATTTCTTCCTTGTTTTGAAGTTTTTTGCCTGTAGACTGTAGAAATGAAACAAGATAATGAAAGAGAAAGAAAAGAAAGTTGGGGTACTGGAAAAACAATTAGATTCTCATGCTAGTCATGGCTATTCCTCACAGATGATCCGTTACCTCGATAAATGGCATCAAATTAGGTTATGTGGACTAGGGAAATCCAACTGACAAAGTGATAGGAGCCTTCCATGCAGATTGATTCCTGTCGCATTTGAGAAATGAAAATGATTGTGGTTTAATATTTGACCATCTAGTGGTGGGATAAGATTTGGATGAAGATGCTGATGAAGATGTTATTGACAAGTGCTTTCATTCTGAAAACATTTTAATCACAACATTTTGCAGGTTCCAGCACTTTCATTTGAAGGAAACAATTCAACAATATGGGGAAGTGGAGAATGGTGGATGCTTCTTGCAGCTCAAAGTATGGCTGTAGGAACTGTCATGGTTCGTTGGGTTTCCAAGTATTCCAATCCTGTCATGGCAACTGGATGGGTAAGTTGCATTTTGTATTACCTAGGGTTCATGTTGATGGGATGGATATGAAATTTGAAGTCAGTGAAAAAGTTCAATAGTAGGCAATCACTTTAGTGAAAAACAAAGCAACTATGGAGGGAAAATATTTTCTGCATGTGTTTCAGTATCTAGCCATTTTGATTTGTGGTGTGGGTCTTTAAATGTCACTATAACGGGAATCTGAAACCCAGGTATTCTGAGAAACAAATTTACAATCTGCATCTGCTTTTTAAGTGTCAGAGTGAGTTCGATCCATGTATACGTAAGTTGTTGTAGAGTTTCACTTTAAATGCATACTTACTAGCTAGATATTGT
>NC_033803.1:38822947-38836517 GCF_001876935.1 Asparagus officinalis
TAATCATAGTAAAGCATATAGAATATATAACAAAAGAACACTAGTTATTGAAGAATCTTTACATGTTTTTTTTGATAAAAATTTTTCAAAAACACCTATTATACTAAATAATGATGATGATGTAATTGATACTATACATGATACTCCTATGATAGATATTACAAAAGATGATAATCTACAAAATGATTTACCTAAAGATTTTGTAGAAGTTAAAAATCATCCACATGATTTAGTTATAGGAAATATTTCTGACAAAGTAACTACTAGATCTCATTTTAATTTGATTGCTCATAATGCTTTTATTTCAACTATTGAACCTAAAAATATAAAAGAAGCACTTCTTGATGATTCATGGATAATTGCTATGCAAGATGAACTTAATCAATTTACTAGAAATAATGTTTGGGATCTTATACCTAGACCTCAAAATAAATCCATTATTGGAACAAAATGGATTTTTAGAAACAAATTAGATGAATTTGGTCAAGTTGTTAGAAACAAAGCTAGATTAGTTGCTCAAGGTTATAATCAAGAAGAAGGAATTGATTATGATGAAACTTATGCACCAGTTGCACGATTAGAATCAATTAGGATTTTACTTGCATTTGCATGTTTTATGAATTTTAAATTATTTCAAATGGATGTTAAAAGTGCTTTTTTAAATGGTTTTATAAAAGAATAAGTTTTTGTAGAACAACCTCCAGGTTTTGAACATGAAAGTTTTCCAAATCATGTTTTTAAACTTAAGAAAGCATTATATGGTCTTAAACAAGCACCTCTTGCTTGGTATGATAGATTAAAGAAATTTCTTTTAACTTCAGGTTTTGATATTGGAAAAGTTGATTCAACATTGTTTATTAAGAAAATAAATAAAGATATTTTACTAATTCAAATATATGTAGATGATATTATTTTTGGTTCTACTAACAATAATCTTTGTCAAGAATTTGCTAAGAATATGCAGGATGAATTTGAAATGAGTCACATGGGTGAACTAAATTTCTTTCTTGGACTTCAAATTAAACAATTGAAAGAAGGAATTTTCATCAATCAAAGCAAGTACGCAAAAGATTTACTTAAAAGATTCGCTTTTAACTTCAGGTTTTGAAATTGGAAAAGTTGATTCAACATTATTTATTAAGAAAATAAATAAAGATATTTTACTAATTCAAATATATGTAGATGATATTATTTTTGGTTCTACTAACAACAATCTTTGTCAAGAATTTGCTAAGACTATGCAGGATGAATTTGAAATGAGTCACATGGGTGAACTAAATTTCTTTCTTGGACTTCAAATTAAACAATTGAAAGAAGGAATTTTCATCAATCAAAGCAAGTACGCAAAAGATTTACTTAAAAGATTCGGATTGGAAAATTCAACAAGCAAACCAACACCTATGAGCACTACGACATCTCTTGACAAAGATGAAAATGGTAAGAATGTTGATCAAAAGCTCTATCGAGGTATGATTGGATCACTTCTTTACATTACTGCTAGTAGACCTGATATTATGTTTAGTGTATGTTTATGTGCAAGATTTCAATCAAATCCTAAAGTTTCACATCTTAAAGCAGTAAAAAGAATATTTAGATATATTAAAGATACTACAAATTATGGTTTATTTTATCCAAAACATAGTTCTTTTGATTTAATATCATATAGTGATGCTGATTTTGCCGGATGTAAATCTGATAGAAAAAGTACAAGTGGAACATGTCATTTCTTAGGACATTCACTTGTATCTTGGTTTAGTAAGAAACAAAATTCAGTATCATTATCAACAACTGAAGCTGAATATATTGCTGCAAGTATTGCATGTACACAAATATTATGGATGAAACAAACTTTAACTGATTATGGCATAAATTGTCCTCTATCATCTATTATGTGTGATAATTCTAGTGCAATTAATTTATCTAAAAATCCTATTCAACACTCACGTACAAAACACATTGATATTAGACATCATTTTTTACGTGATCATGTGCTTAAAGGTGACATTTCATTAGAATTTATACCTACAGATAAACAAATAGCAGATATATTAACAAAACCCCTAAAAGAAGAAATTTATGTTAAATTAAGAAGGGAATTTGAAGATTTAAATTAATTTTTAAAACAAACATATATAAATTTATACCCTAAATAGTCGACTAATGTGACTTATAGTCGACTACATGCACAAGTCTCACAAACAATTTTTTTTGAAAAATTACAGTATAGTCGACTACTTAACTTTATAGTCAACTACTCAATGTAAAATCTTAAAATACACTTTCTGTTGTTTACAGTGTAGTCGACTACAATACAGATTAGTCGACTACTCTGAGTTAAAAACTAAAACTTATCTTTCTGACGTTCACAGTGTAGTCGACTACCCTCACTATTAGTCAACTACTGATTCTAAACTTTCAGTTTTACAGTTTTAAGCCAAGTGGATTTTTTTGATTTAAACCCAAAACCCAATACCCATACCCGTTTCACTTAAGTAAAATTCATCTCAACCATTCTTTTTCAACTACATCAATCCTTTTCTCCATCAGTTTCTTCAAATCTTTCATATCTGTCAAGCATTCAAGCTCAGTAGTCGACTAATCCAAGCTATAGTCGACTAATCTAGGGTTTCAAACAGTTTGGGGTATATTTCTAAACTTGATCTTTGAATTTTTGGTTATTTATCTATTTCATCATGTCTAGATCTAAGAAAGCTAAGCAAACCCATACCTCTATCAATGATGAAATCATCATCTATTTAAAAAGTCCTGATTTATTAGAAGAATTTAACAAATTATCATCTTTTGAAGTTCTTCCAAGACGATTTGTGAAATTTAATGATTTTATAACCTGGAATTTTAGTTCATATTTTGAAAATTGGGATTGCTTGAACTGTTCTCTGCTGAAAATAAAAAACCCACATATCCTTTTCTTGTGCAACTGTTCTATACTAATATAGAACGTGTGGGAACTATTGGTGGTTCTGAAAAAATCAAAACTCTTGTTAAAGGAATAGAGATTGACTTAACTACAAAGTCAATTGGTAAAATATTCAATATTCCTTATCAAGGAGTTTCTCTTAATTCTGTTAGGATGAATGATTCAGATCTGTTATCTAATCATATATTTCTTCCTGGACATGGCAAACCTTTAAATAACTTAAACAAACTTCGTCCAATTCCTAGGTTCATTGCTCGAATCCTAGCCCATAACTTGTTTCTAAAAACTGGAAGTTTTCATTTCATTTCCCTAGAATTAGAAAAAGCTCTATATGCTATAATGGGAAATATTCAAGTCAATTGGGCTGAGGTTTACTTTGACAATCTTCTGACTATTCCAAGAGGATTTCTTCCTTATGGTGCATTCCTAACTAAAATCTTTGATAAATTCCATGTCGATCTCCAATCTGAAAATTCTGTTGTCCGTTCAATTGAATTTTTTGATTCAAATGCCCTAACTAGGATGAAATTGACAAACTTTGAAATTCAAGAACAAAATCCTCAAAATGAACCTGAACCTCCTGAACCTCATCAAGAAGAAATCCCACAATCCTCAACTCAAGCAGGAGCCTCTTCAAGTCAACCACCACCATTTCCTACAGAACCATCTTGCTTTTCAGACGTGCAATACAACACTTTGAGTGCACGTATCCTTAAACTTGAAACTGGTCAAAGAGCTCTATATGCACAGAATTCATACATCATTAGTAATCAAGAAGAGCTAATCAAGAAGTTTGAAGACTTGGACACAAAGCTTAATACGTATTTTCAAGGACAACAACCTCCTCCAGCACCTTAAGATGTTTTTTTATGTTAATTAACAAAACAATTATGTTATTATGTTTAAGTTTCAAAAACTATGTGGTTGTATATTGTTAGGACTTATGTAATATGTTTCTTATGTTGCTACTATGTCACTTATGTTAATTATGTGTTTTTATTATCTATGATAATGTTTGGTTAGATAATGCATGTGCTACATATTTTAAACAGATCATGCTGATGAACATTGTGGAACTTTTAATCTTTATGGCAAGTCTTTGCCTACCTATTTGGATGGGTGAAGTTATGGACTATGTTCATAACCTGGATGATTTGTTTGAAGTTTTAGCTCATGTTGAAGAAATAATGTCATGTTTAGCTTCCTCTTTTTGTTGATAACAAAGGGGGAGAAATAGTTATGTTTTGTTATGTACTGATATAGTTTAGTTATGTATGTATTGTTATGTACTGATATAGTTTAGTTATGTATGTACTGTTATAGACTCAAATTTGCATATATGCAGGGGGAGTAAATATGATTATTTTAAGTTTTTATCTGATGCATAAATTATTTGTTATCATCAAAAAGGGGGAGAATGTTGAATATCATATCTCCATGATAGTGTTTTGATGATAACAATTTATATAGTGTGTGCACTAACTTTTATATGCAGATTTCAATATCAGAATATGTACAAGTGCAAGTTGATTTCAAGGCATTTTGAAGTGAAGAAAATGAAGAACAAAAGAGATAATGTATTTTATATTTTCTTTACATAGAATAATTGTACAAGCCTTGATCACACACACGCACACACAATTTTAGAACACACTAACACAGGCTTAGTGTGTTGGTTAACTATAGAAATCCCCTATGTTAACCATTAGAATTATAGTTAAAACTTGATTATAAAAACTCCTTATAGCAGAATTTTTGATCTTAGTAGTCGACTAATTAGAATAGTAGTCGACTACTCATGTATAGAACTCAAATACATGTTTCTGTCAATTTACAGTATAGTCGACTAATAGAGATTATAGTCGACTACTGAGATGTTTGACAGAAACATAAGTTTCTGTCTTTTTACAGTGTAGTCGACTAATGACTACAGTAGTCGACTACTGAAGAAAAATATAAATTTTCAAGTTTCTGTCTGAACTCAGTGTAGTCGACTAATTATCATTATAGTCGACTACTGAGAACATTTTCCGAAAACACAGAGTCTGTCTGAACTCAGTGTAGTCGACTAATGACTACAGTAGTCGACTACAAGAGACAGTTTTTCAGTTTTCAGAATTTGAATATCTGACAGTTTTTGGCCGTTTTTAAACGTTTTCAAACTTTAAAAACTTGTCTTTTCAAGGGGTATATATAGGTTATTTGTTCAGAAAAATTGGAAAAATATACATACCCATAAGCTTTGATTCTTGAGCAATTTCCTAAGTGAAAAACATTCTGATTTTCTGAAAAAGAAGATAAATTGGTCAAGTTTGCTTTTGATTTTGTAAGGTTTCAAAATCATAGTGAAAACTCTTAAGCGGGATTTGCTTGGGGACTGGATGTACACCGGATTGGTGGAACCAGTATAAAATCCTTGTGTTTGTGATTGTGAATTTCTGAGATTGCCATTTTTCTTTGCAATTTATAATATACTTTGCATTAATTTTAAAAGAACACTATTCACCTCCCCTCTAGTGTTCAAGTGTATCTATTTCAGATCCTACAGATAATGGGTTATATAAACAATGAGCAATATACAAAGGCGATATAAGATATGAACATAAAAAATAAGTGCGCCAATGCAATCACAAACAAACGATTTGTTCACGAGGTTCGGTCCCCACAACCTACGTCCCCGCTCCTCACCTCGAGGAGATCTCTACTATCACAACGGGTTTTCTACACTTACCCAAAAAACATTTACACCTCACAATACGGTTTTCTAGCTAACCGAAAACTCTACACACTCGGTTATCAAGTAAACCGATAACTCTCATAAATCCTCACAAAGTACATACACAAGCTACAACCTCAAGTGTTGGTCCTCACGTATCGACTCCCTCAAGTGCTCAGAATTATCACCTCTCACTAGGCGACCAACGCCACTCCTCTCAGTATCGACTCCATCCTCACCACACACTCCTCTCGGTGTAGAAGTGTATTACAAAGTGAACTTCACAATTTAAGTACACAAATATAAATTTGTTCTCTACAATAGATGATAACACAATATAGGCTCACACTCAATGTCACATAATCCCACAACCCAATTATACAATGTATGCAAATACAATAAGCTCAATGGTTGTGTGTGTAAACAAAGAGTAAACAAAATCAACTAAACTCAATATAAACACTAGCTTAATGAAATGGTAATTAAACAATATAAATATAAAGCTAGATTGAGTTTAGGGAAACTTCTCTATACATAACAAAAGAGAGGGAGAAGAGTGAATGCTCAAACACCAAGGATGATCTCCATTTGCTCTTGTGAAATTCTCTTCACAAACAAAACTCATAAACGCTTAAAAGCTTTTTAAACAAACACTAAACAAAACTTAAACCCTTGTTAAAACTTTTTTAAAACATTCTCTTAGTTGGTTGAAGAGCTGAAGGCAATAGGATATTTATAACAACCCAAGACATCAGCCAAAACCCAACTGAAAAGACAAAAAAGACCCCAGAAAATACTACTGGAAACTAGCCGTTACTGTGCAACGGCTCTTTAATAAGTCGACTTATGAGTCGACTTATATGAGTCGACTCAGCAGAAGAATAATCATAACTGCGCTGCACTTTGTGAGTCGACTTATGAGTCGACTCATGAGTCGACTAATGAGTCGACTAAACATGCACAGACCTGAAGTGCAAAGAGAAACTCAACTTTAAACTGGGTTTAAAAATATCAAATAAATTCTAAAAAATGTAAAACTTTAAAAAATGATTGTAAACATGATAATAAACATGTTATAAAAACTGGTTTTCAAAAAGGACTTCCCAAATGTAAAATATTATCGATTTTTAAAATAGTCAAAAAACATGAAAACTAAACATACATGTTTTTGACATTTGACTTAAACAAACTTTTGAAACTCTACAAAATGATTTTATAGACTTAAAAAAAGATGTAAACTTTTGTTATGAAGTCTATAAATAATGAATACAATATTTTATCAAATATAATAGAATATGAAACATATGAGTATATATATGAATATATATTTGTTTTATATCTATAAAATTAGATCAAACCAACTTATCCACATAAAAACAAATATGTATGAATATAAATATTTATTTATATGCTTGTAAAAACTTTGTTTGTGGATAAACCAAAATCCAAGATGTGTATATATATATATATATATATATACATATATATACATAGAAAACAATAAAATGTGTGTGTGTATGATATTGAGCTTAAAGTACTAACACACATAATATAAACTCCTAAACTAAATGTTACCCAAGCAATCTTGATCTTCAATAAGCTTGACTTGGTACACATTACGGATGAAGCTAGAACTTTGATCTTCAACTTGAATTGCATAGGCTTCACCCACTATTCCGCCAACCTCCATTGGATATGATCGTTGAAGCGCAATTTCATCCATCCTCCAACATGTTATTTGTCTACAATTGATACAAAAACACAAACACTAGACAAATAATATTAGAAGTAAATTATTTGTAAATCATCATCAAAACAAGAAAACTAACACTGCTAACATATAAATATAGCCTGATGTAGACTTTCTGCTATCTTGGCATCCAGTAAAATCAAAATCAGAGTATCCAATGACCTCCAGCTGATCTGATTTTTTGTAAGTGAGCATACAATCTTTTATTTTCTGAAGATACGTCATAACCCTTTTGACTGCTATCCAATGATCCATACCAGGGTTGCTTAAGTATCTGCCTAACATCCCAACAATGTACGTAATATCCGGACGCGTATACACCTGAGCATACATTAGACTTCCTATAGCCGAAGCATAAGGAATCTTCTACATTTCCTGAATTTCAAGGTTTCGTTTAGGGCACTGATTGAGACTGAACTTGTCTCCTTTAGCAACAGGGGTGTCACCTGGTCTGCAATTGCATGCCAAATCTTTTGAGAATTTTATCGATATAGCTCTTTTGTGATAATCCAACTATATCTTAAGAACGATCTCGATGTATCTGGATTCCTAATATAAAAAAGGCGTTCTTAAGATCTTTCATCTCAAAATTCTTTGATCAAAATCTCTTGATTTCGGGCAACATGTCTATATCATTAGTGGCAAGCAATATATCATCGACATACAGGACCAGGAAAATATACTTACTCTCACTAAACTTGTGATATACACAGTCATCAACAATATTTATCTCAAAACTAAACGAGATAATTATTTGTTGGAACTTGTAATACCATTGACGAGGAGCTTGCTTGAGTCCATAGATGGATTTCCTTAATTTGCAAACCATATTTTTTGGGTCTCCTGACACAAAGTTTTCTGGTTGCACCATATAAATCATCTCATCAATGTCGCCATTGAGAAATGTAGTCTTAACATCCATCTGATGTAACTCAAGATCAAAATGAGCAACAAGCGTCATGATTATTCTAAAAGAATCTTTTGATGAAATCGAAGAGAAAGTCTTTGTATAATCAATACTTTCCTTTTGAGTAAAGCCTTTAGCTACAAGACGTGCCTTTTACCTCTCCACATTACCATTTGCATCCCGCTTGGTTTTAAAAATCCATTTACAACCAATTGGTTTTGCACTTTCTAGCAATGGGACAAGTTCCCAAACCTTATTGTCTTGCATAGACTTATACTCTTCATTCTTGGCATCCATCCACTTTTGAGAGTTAGAACTTTTCATGGCCTGAAGGAAGTTGATTGGATCATCTTTCATCATTCCATTATTTTCCTCATGTTCTTGGAGAAATACAATATAATCATTCGGAATAGCATTTTTCTTTCTCTCATGGATCTCCTTAATGGCACTGGTTCTTGAGGTTGTTGAGTTTGTTCTTCTAGAACAGGGAGTTGATCAACATTGTCATCTTAAGGCTTCGGATTTATTTCTTGATTAATAATAGGTATAGGAACCTGAATATTATCAAGAGTAACTGTATGGATTGGATCTGAAGCCAATTCCTCCTTAAACGCAATTTCTCTAACCTTATTTATCGCTCCAAACTCAACATCCTCAAAGAATGTTACTGTTACCGTCTAAAAAATATTTTTTAGTGTGGGATCATGGAACTTATAGCCCCTAGAATGTTCAGAATAACCAATAAAGTAACTGCTAACTGTTTTGGAATCTAATTTTTTTTCATTTGGCCTATAAGGCCTTGCCTCAGCTAGATATCCTCAAATATGTAAGTGCTTTAAACTGGGCTTTCGACTAGTCCAAAGCTCATAAGGTGTTTTAGCAACTGTTTTACTTAATACTCTGTTCAAAATGTAAGCTCCTATCTTTAGTGCTTATCCTCAGAGTGACTTTGGTAAAGAAGAATGAGCAATCATACTTCCTACCATATCCTTAAGAGTCATATTTCATCTTTCAGCTACACCATTCATGCTAGGTAACCTCGGCATGGTGTACTGTGGGATGATACCACATTCCTCTAGGTATCTAGTAAATGGTCCTGAACGTTGTTCACCTAAACCATCATATCTGTCATAGTACTCACCACCATGATCAGATCTAACAATTTTAATTCATTTGTTGAGTTGATTCTCAACTTCAGCTTTAAAAGCTTTGAACATGTTCAGAGACTCAAATTTCTTATGAATGAGATATAGGTACCCATAACGTGAGTAATCGTCTATGAATGATATAAAATATTATTGACTATTCCAAGATACCATAGTGAATGGCCCACAAATATCAGTATGTATCAATTCTAAGACATCCGAAGATATGTTGGCACCTAATTTCTTAACTTTGGTCTATTTTCCCTTGATACATTCAACACAAACGTTAAAATTCAAAAAATCAAGGGAATCCAAAATGCCATCAGACAGAAGACGCTCAACTCTATCTTTTGAGATATGACCCAAACGTTTATGCCATAATGTCGCCAAATTTTCCTTATTTAATTTATGCTTAGTACCACATGATTGCACATGCAAGGATTCATTATAAGAAGCAATTGTATCAAGAAAATATAGGTTGTCATAAGTACTCAAGTAACCAGTTGCCACAATAATTGAATTAAAAGATAAACTGAATTGATTGTTTCCAAATAAACAAGAATAATCTGATTTGTCTAATATAGAAACTGAAATAAAATTCCGTCTAAAAGACGGTCCTACAAAGTATCTTTTAAATTTAAATATGAACCAGTTCTTAACAGCAACCTAAAGTGCCAAATTGCTTCCACGACTACCGATTGTCTGTCACCCACAAAGATGTGTCTTTCAACATCACTTGGCTTTCGGTAGCTCAAGCAACCCTGCATAGAAACACTTATGTGAGTAGTAGCACCAGAGTCTAACCACCAAGTGTTTTGAGGTACTGAAGCTAAATTAACCTTAGAACAGACCAAAGTAAGGAACATACCCTTCTTAGCACGCCAGACGTGATATTTGGTACAATCCTTCTTTACGTGTCCAAACTTATTGTAGAAGAAACAACATTAACCATACTTATGTTGTTTCTTCTGAACAGGACCCTTAGCAGCTTCATTATCATTCTTCCTTTTCTTGCCCTTATCCTTAGAGGCATAGGCCAAATGAGCACTTTCAGTCTTATCTTGCTTCAACCTGTCTTCTTCTTGCACACAGTATAAAATAAGCTCATTCAGAGTCTATTTCTCCTTTTGACAGTTATAACTGATATTAAATTGATTGAATTGTGCAGGAAGAGATAACAGAACTAGATGCACCAGCAACTCGTCACATAGGTCGAGTTTGAGTGTATTAAGTTTTGAAGCAATATGTGACATTTCTATAATGTACTCCCTGATATTTCCTTTGCCTTTATACTTCATCGAGATCAACCGAGCTAACAACGTGCTTGTTTCTACCTTATTAATTTTTGCAAAATGCTCGGCAAGGAAATCTTTAGCCTTAATAATCCCTTCGGATTCTATGCCCTTGAAAGCTTCCGGAATGGTGTGCTTAATGATCATGAGACTCATGCGATTTGAACGCTCCTATTTCTCATACTCCTTCTTTACATCAGGAGTGCTATCCGCATTGAGAGGTTAGGGTTGTTCAGTTCTTAATGTAAAGTCAAGATCCATGCAGCCAAGAACAATTAATATGTTCTCTTTTCAAACTTTAAAATTTACCCCATTGAGCATCGGAACTGAATTGATGTTAGCAAAAATTATTGCAGCTGATGCATTAGCTGAAATAAACAAAAAATACTCACATTATTAACCATAATTAGTAGTCAATAAAATTTAAATAATAACAAATCCCATCTCAAGATATCTCGCACAACATTAATATCAAGTCTTTGGATAGTAATATTAATTTGTAAATGATACCTTATTACAATGATCAAATACTGACGATAACTCATGTCAAATAATGAAACTATCTTTGGATCGATTCATTATCCACATATAAACCTTATAATTATCACGTGTTTATCATCGCAGATGCGTATGCAAACTAAATAAATATTAACATTCGTTTGGGCCGATTAAGTATTTACATGAAAGCATACACATAACCATCTAACATCCCTCACGAACAATCTACACAAGAGAGGTTACTTTGGCATCATCTTATTTTAATTAATCATATTATTTGAAATAAGTAATTGATTTAACTACCAAATTTAATTCAAAATTAAACAATTTAATTCAAATTAAACAGAACTTCCATAGCTTAAAAGGGCCCATAACGAATTATGATCCACAAATAGGATTTAATTGATAAATTCAATTAATCCTTACAAAAACCCAGGCCCAGAACGAGCTTAAAAAAGCTTCTGCATGATACTTTAATCATAGGCCCAAATGCTTAATAACTTTCTCAAGTTAATTGTTTAAACAAGGCCCAATGTTTAAACAAGGCCCAAATACTTTGGTCTATGCCCTAACTTGAACGAGTTCTCAAAGAAACTCATTATCACTGTAGTTCCTCCTCTTTCACCTGACTGGAAAGAAAAGAACACTATAGAATGAACACGAGGTTCATTTGAGAACGAACGCGAGGTTCTTTTGATTTGAGCACGAGGCTCGCCTGAGAATGAATGCGAGGTTCGACTTGAGAACAAACGCGAGATTTGTTTGGATCAAGCACGAGGCTCGCCTGAGAATGAACGCAGGGTTCGACTTGAGAATGAATACGGGGTTCGACTTGAGAACGAACACGGGGTTCGTTTGAATTGAACCGAAGTTCGCTGAAGCTTTCAAGCCCCGAAGCTCGTCTAAACTTGAGGTAATCTCCTCCTTAATTTCTGCACGTTTTCACGCACGATCTTTTCCTACCCCTTAGGTTTTTGAAAGTTAACCGTCGCCACCGCCGCTTAAGCTCCCGCACCCTAGGGTTTCGAAACCCTAGGGCTTTCTGATGCCGCCGCCGCTGTCTTCCTTTGACAGTGGGGCCGCCAGCGATCATCACCGGTGAGGAGCTAAGTGGTCGATGCCCAAAAGGTTAAATATATGTGCACTTAATTTTGAGTTTTAATCCCAAAACCTGAGACATCAACTGAGAGTTAACAAAAAGTTTACACGATTTGGATCAAGAATTTGATCCAGATCCGAGAAATCGAAAAAGAATGAACCAAAATATAAACTTTCACTGTTCATCCGTGGAACAGATCAAAGAAAACGGAGTTGAATCAAAAATTGAAATTTTCATGCTCCAGATCATATATGCACACAGATCCAAACGTGCACAGATCTTAATAAAGCCAAATTAAGATTAAAAAAACCCCAAATTCTTAATCTTAATTATAAATCTCAAAGAATTAAATACGGTGGCTCTGATATTAATTGTTAGATCTAAATATGAGATCTAATCCATAAAACCATGTTTAATTCAAAGAGAATAAATACAACAATGAACGGAAGCAATACATAAATCCATATTGATTTTAGCACGGATCTGAATAGGGTTGATCTTCTAATCTGAAATGTGCCTCTTGAATATATCTTTAGATAGGGATTAGAGAATAGAGAATGCAACATTTAGATTAGGGACCATAACCCCTTTATATAGATTTGCAATTTTCTAATTTAGCCCCTCATAAAATTAGAATTGTAGTCTGGTATCTACACAATTAGCCCATGATTTACTTAAATACTCATTAACCCAAATTGATTGATCACTTTATGTGGGTTAGCCTTAAAGATAGTATTATACACTAATGCAACATATATGCCCACAATTAGATTTAATCCAACAATATTACCTAATCTATGCTCAATGTTGAGTGTTAATGAGAAGTCTTTGCTAAAAAATATCGCTCTTATCTATTTCAAAATCCTATAGCCTACAACACCTATATCAATACACAGTTCTTTGACTCTAGCTAAAGGAAGAATGTCAAGCACTTGATGACTCAGCTTTCCCAAATCGGTAGCGGTTGTGATCTATCAGCAGGAGAGTTCTTACTAGTTTAGTGAAAACATGCTATATTAATTCTAGCCTTAAAGAGGTCGAGTCAACAAGAGACTTAGGGAGGGTAGAGCTGATAAGGCGTGGGGCGAGAGCCAGGAGGGAGCAGTGAGGCCAGATAGTTAACCCCAGCCTTGCAAGCCAGGGCCACCTTAATTTTACTTAAGGTACCCTAGCAACAATCGTCAACCACCTTCGCCCTGTACTGCTCAGATTCCAAGTGAACGAG
>NC_033803.1:38836527-38839182 GCF_001876935.1 Asparagus officinalis
AACGAGCCAATCCTCCAGGTCCTTGATAATTGTCACGGATGCCTGATGAGTCGATCACTCCTCCTTAAGATCTCACCCCAGTTTCTCAACTAAGAGACGACCCAATCAAGCCTCTTCCTCAGCCATCACCTTGAGGTGCCTCTCGGACTCGACCTCTCCCTCCAAAGAAGCGAGGGGGCCATCGCCTTATTGCTTCTCAGCTCAGCTTCCATGGTAGCAACCCTCTTCTCTGCCTCCTCCTTGGCCGACCTCTCCCTGATAAAGTCCTCATGCCACTCCGAGGGGGAGTTATGCATGTAGGCGAGCCCTTCAAATAGCTCCGCCTCAACCAATTCCCCTCGGACCAAGTAGGGGATGCTTGGCATATCCCGCAAGAACCCCTCATCCAACGGGAGGGTGGACTATTGAATAGCCCAGATTAGGGCTGTCCAAGACCCTAAGATCGAGGTTTCTTTGTTGAGAGACACCTCCATGACGTACCTCTCACCCTCTGGAGGTGCACTCCTGGGCGAACAGGGGCGCGACGGCACTCAAAACAATATGGCCTTCGCCTTCTCCTTGAACTAAGGGTTAAGCTCCAAGATGTGGTGATAGAAAGACCATTCAAAACTACCCTCTTCCTCCCGCCGCCTCGCCCACCGATGGCTCGGGGAGGGGGAACTGTTTGCTCTTTAGCCCCTCCCAAAGTCCCGACAGGCTCCTGTTGGCCTCTTTGTTTTGATGATATTTAACAAATAATTTATTACTAATGTTGCTTGTCTAGTGTTTGTACTTATCTATTTATTATAGACAAACAATATGTTGGAGGATGGATGGAATCGCACATTCACGATCATATCCAATGGAGGTTGGCGGAATTATGGTATGAAGCCTACGTAATTCAAGTTCAAGATTCAAGTTCAAGCTTCATCCGCAAGTGTACCAAGTCAAGCTTATTGAAGATCAAGATTACTTGGGTAATATTTAGTTTAGGTGTTATATTATGTGTGCTGGTACTTTAAGCTCAATATAATATGCACACACATTTTATTGGTTTCTTTGTATATATATATATATATATATCATACTCATATGCATATATATGATTTCATCAATATCAATTTTATTTAGTTCAATGAAATCATGTTTTAGTGCATTATATGTGTATTTTGATAAAATACTATATTTATTGTTTATAGACTTCATAACAATAGTTTACATCTTTCTTCAAATCTATAAAATCATTTTTTATTGTTTCAAAACATGGTTAAGCTAAAATGTCAAAACTCATATGTTCACATTTTTATATTTTGGACTATTTTGCAAAATAATGATATTTTTCATTTGGGAGGTCCTTTTTAAAAACCAGTTTTTATGGCATGTGTATTATCATGTCTATAATAATTTCCCAAAGTTTTACATTTTTTGGAATTTATTTGATATTTTTAAATAGGGTTTTAAAATCATCAAATTGTTTCTAAAACTATTTTTCTCATATATCAGTTTGCAGTCGACCGCCACGGTCGACCGCCCTTGAGTCCAGAGACTCAGAATAATTTTTGATGGCTCACGGTTGACCGTGGCGGTCGACCGGATGCAGTCCAGAAAGTTTTGCGGTCGACCGTTTTGCTTTTGAGTTGTTCACGGTCGACCGCGAGTTTTCCACGGTCGACCGCCGATTACCCAACGGCTATTTTTGGTACAGAATCAGATTTCTGATTCTTTGGGGTTTTTGGTCTTTTGTTTGGGGTTTTTGCTGTTGATTTCTCCTCCTATATAAACCCCTCATACCCCTTCTACCAGAGTAACCTAATGGAAAGTTTTAAAGAAGTTTAAAAGAGTTTTAACAAGGGTTTAAGTTTGTTTTAAGTTTGGTTTTACATTTGTTTAAGGGTTTGGTTTGTGAAGAATTCCACAAGAGGAAGTGGAGATCAATTCATTGATATTTGAGCTTCAATCCATCTCTCTCTCTCTCTCTTATCATTTATTAGAGAAGTTGTCTAAACTCTATCTAGCTTTACATTTTGTATTGTTTGATTATCATTCTATTAAGCTAGTATTTATATTTGAGTTTAGTTTGATTTGATTTGATTTCATTCATTGTTTACACACACCCACTTGAGCTTATTGTATTTTCATACATAGTATATTTGGATTGGTGAGAGTTGTAACAATTGAGTGTGAGCTTTAATTGAGTTCTCACCTTGTATTAGAGAACAAATCATTTGTTGTTATTGTGAGGTGTGGAGTGTAGACATTGATCGGTGAACATTAAAAACCGACATTGTGAGGTATAAACATTATTCGGGTGAGCGTAGAAAACCCGGTTGTGATAGTGGATTTCTCCCTAAAAGTGGGGAGCGGAGACGTAGGACGGAAGGTCCGAACTCCGTGATCATATCGTGTGTTTGAGTTTTCTTTGGCGCACTTCTCTTATGTTTATATTTCTTGTCGTCATTGTCCATTGCTCATTATTTATATCATCCACTATCTTGTTTAATTTGTTTACCCTTGTGTATATCACTTATCCTAGCATACATATCTTGTTGTATTTTATACTTGCTAGGATAACTTGTTAATTAGTTTTAATTGGCATAAAATCGGATTAGATTAGCATAAGACCCTAATCACCACCCCCCCCCTCTAGGCTCTAACAGCTTCTTGCCTAGTCGACGA
>NC_033803.1:38839192-38840949 GCF_001876935.1 Asparagus officinalis
CGGTTGTGGTTCTTTGGCCGATCGCTACTCTTCGGCCAGGTCGACCTAGACCTGCCTTGTCGGACTACTAGGCCCATGGTCCTTCTTGGCCTTCACCTTCCTCGTCTTCACCCTGTTCCCCACCAGTTGGGCAGCAATCTCGGCCACCTACGACCTCAAACCGACTGCCTCCTCAGGGTTAAGATTCCCCCTCAACCTCTTCTAGGGTCTTGAGTCCAAACCCGACTCCTCCCCCTTGAATCCCTCTTATGGCCTTCTTCAAGGGGAGGTCCAGCAAACTCGCCCTGACCTTGTTGGCCTCAGTAGGCGGGGCCATCGAGACGTACGCCACCGGGAGAGATGCTGTCTCAAAGACATTCCCCCTCTCTTGAGACCTGACATAGGAGCGGATCTTCTCCAATTTCCGCCTCTCCTTGGTGGTAAGGACGCACGACTTCAACCCGTCCTTGGTCTTCAGGCTAATTGGGGTAGGAGAGGATGCCGTCGGTGCCGAAGACCCCTACGAAATGCTCTTTCCAGTCGCAGTTGGACTTTGGAGCATCTGAGATAATTTTTCAACCTCAAGTGTAGTGGATGAAGTAGTGAAGATCCCTCCTTGTTGACTTGACGCCGACTAGATGCCCAAGCAGTCGCATGCTCAGCAGGATGCCGACCTAGTGGCAGATGATGACGAAGCCCATCAGAACCTAATTGCATTTGGGATGAATTGAGAGGAGGAAACCCCCAGAGAAACACACACATCCCTAATAAAGGGATTGAGCGGTAGTCGAAATCTATACTCGAGATGGGCGAGATATAACGATGACCTATTCTCGCCGTGACGGTACACCGGTTCATCTTCATTTGGCACTACAAGTGTAAACACCTTCGGGATATCATAGAGCCCATAATACTGCTCGAGCTTTCTAGTGAAGACCTTTGAATGGATCGGACGGAGAAGAACAATTCTCTCCTCATTGCGGACAATGGTGGAAGTTTGAGAAGCTATGAAAGATTATTGCAAAGAGATTTGGGAAAGTTGAAAGAGACAAGCGCCAGAGATTTAGAGCAGGAGTTCATAAAAAAATCCTTCTTCGCCCCTATTGGGCTATTTATAATATTCAAGAGGAACACATGGATTAATCTGGATGGTTGTCTTGTTTCGAAATGAACAGGCGAGATTCACTTTAAAAACTCAAACGTTTCACATGAAATTTGAAGCGTCGCTCCCCTTTACTGCGCGCCACTTCGTTCGAAAATCAAAGCGATGCTGTAATTCTCTGACAACTGATAGCATCATCATGTCGTTCAAACAATGACATTTCATCTGCTTAATAAATGCTTCTGGAAACTCACCAAACGACATCTATTTTGTGAGCAATCGACCAGACCTAAGTAGACTCTCAATAGCCGACAATGAAGTTCAAAGAGTATCTCTCAGGCACTCGCCCCAAGAAGTTTAGACGCCCATTAGAAATAGCAGTCAGCTTAGAATTGATTCCATACTTGACAAAAAACAAACACAATAGAAACAATGTCTCGAGTTCAAGACGTGTCTTCTTATTGAAGGACGAGTCCCCTCGAGTCAGCAGTTAAAGTTTACAAGTCTGTATCAGAGCCAGGTCATCAGAAGACATCAATCAAGATTGCAAAACACAGAGAAATCAATTTCAAGCTCAAAAATATTTCTTAATTCATTTATAAGGAATATTTACATGATATAATGTATACATATATACAATGAGAGCAAGAGACAGATAAGTCCTGGGAGACTAGGA
>NC_033803.1:38840959-38855004 GCF_001876935.1 Asparagus officinalis
GGAGGAGTCGAGCAGTCTCCTCCTTCGTTCGATTCTCCCTCTTCCTCATAGAGATCGAGTCCCTCTCCAAGTTCTTCCACCTCCACCAACTCATCCAGACACTAGGCCACGATGGTGGGGATAGTGGAAGCGATTGGGTGGGTTCCTCATCTTAACTTGGAGCTGCGCCGAGAGGTAGTCGTACCCCGCCGTGCAGGCGATTGCCACTTTAGTTTTTCTAGTTAAGCTCTGGCGATACCTCTCGATGATCTCTTAATAGTGAGGCTATGACTTGAGATAAGCATTATGGCTTTTGGCCACCGCCAGAGACTCCTACAAATGGGCGACCTCCTTTAAAGCCTAGTGAGCACTGCATGCTCCTTGTCTAGTTAACGTCTCGCATGCACCACCGCCTCCTTCTCGACCCTGACCAACACCATAGCATGGTCCCTCTCCTAGAGAGACTTGTTTAGTCTCCTCGCCTTCCTCTTGCTCTCCTCCAGCTTCCGCCTGAGCCCATCGACCTCAGAAGAACTTGGAGTTGGCGTCTCCGTAACCCATTCCGAGTCGGCCCCTCTCTCGGCCTTTAGGGAAGTAACCTCCCCCAAGAACTTGAGATATGCGGTCCAGACCCGCTCCATCCAATTGTATAACTCATTCTCCACCAAAGTAGCTTGAATAAAGTAGCTGCGAAGGCTATGGTGGAGACTGACATCAGGAACCCCTTACAAATACTTCTCATCCTGAGGAAGCCAAAATTGCTCGATAGCCTTCGACTGAATCCGATGAGAGCCCAGGATAGTCCCCCAAACATGGAGATGGTGGTCTAGCTTAAAGCAGTACTTTGGGTCGGGCTCCTATCTATATCGAGAGCCGACCCTTGAAGTCATGATGAGGTGTAAAACCCCAAAAATTTAAATATTTTGTAATAAATAATAATAAATATGTTATATTATAAAAAAATAATATTTATTAATATTTGAGTATGCTAGAAATTAATTTGAGATTAATTCAATATATATATATATATATATATATATATATATATATATATATATGAATATAGAAGTGATATCATGCACACGTGCACGGGCTTGAATCTAGGAAAAACGACTAGTTAAAAGTATATACATTTTACACATCGAAGAAGTTAGAATCTGGAAAAACATAAAAGTTAGAAGTTGTAGGTCTCTTTAGGAGATTTCCAACAAATCTTATATCACCTTATTTCCAAGGTCGTACGTGAAGATTATGGTCAAAATACCAATGATTGTTTTCCTAGTCAAACTAGGTTTCCTGGTTCGGATCAAACAGGTTTGTTTCGGGTTTGCCTCTATAAATACCTATGTTTTTCATAAAAATTCCTTTCTTTTATCATATCTATGAACCCTAGCAGCCATCCTCTTCTCTTAAAAACCCTAGATCTTTTTCTTATGAATTTTAAGAGCTTTGTGATGCACAATATCGATACGAGGGCGAGATCTTCGACGTGTGACAAGGGAGAACGGGTTGTTTATGCTCGTGGATTGCTTGATATTTATTTTAGAGGCTTAGAACAATGTTTAAGTAAAGATATCTTCATCTAAATCCATCCCTATAGTTAAATAACTAGTTTAGATGTTTAATATGTGTTTTCATGTTTTAATCTTAACTTGTGATGTTAAAAATCAGATTTCTTTTGATGTTAAAACTTAAACTAATACTAGATTAGTAATCTTTTCTTACTGTTTATAATAGTATAATAATCATGATTATTAGGGTTATTCATAATTTTGTTTATATGTGAGAAATTTAAGAGATGTGCTAAATATATATTTTCTGTAAAAAACTGCAGCACTTGTAAAATTTTTAACTGAGATTTTGATTTAGCAAATAAACTCCAAATTTAACTAAACTAGTTCTAACTGAAAAAAAAAACTATTCTTAAAAAGAGTTTGTATAGAGAAAGATATGTTCTTTTTACTAATAATATGTCATGCAGAAAAACTGCTGCATATGTATAATGTTTAACTGGAGATTTGGGATAACAAATGAACTCCAAACTGAACCAAACTTATGCCAATTAAAAGATATGTGAATCTAGTTTTGCTAACAGTTAATTGGCACAAGTTTGGTTTATTTTGGAGTTCATTTGTTATCCTAAATCTCTAGTTAAACATTATTCATGTGCAACAGTTTTTCTAAAGGATATATTATTAGTAAAAAGAACATATTTTTCTCTATACAAACTCTTTTTAAGAATGGTTTTCTATTTTAGAAACTAGATACAAATATATTTTATTTGGAACTAGTTTGGTTAAATTTGGAGTTTATTTGCTATCTTAAAATATAAGTTAACGATTTTACAAGTGCTGTAATTTTCTACAGAAAATATATATTTAGTACATCTCTTAAATTTCTCAAATATAAATGAAATTATGAATAACCCTAATGATCATGATCATGATACTATCATAAACAACAAGAAAAATTACTAATCTAGCATTAGTTTAAATTTTAACATCAAAAGAAATCTGATTTTTAATATCACAAGTTAAGATTTAAACATGAAAACACATATTAAACATCTAAACTAGTTATTTAACTTTGGGGATGAGTTTGGATGAAGATAATCTTATCTAAAATATTGTTCTAAGCTTCTGAAATAAATAGCAAGTAATCCACGAGTACAAACAACCAGTTCTCCCTTGTCACACGTTGAAGATCTCGCCATCATGTCGGTATTGTGCTTCACAAAGCTCTCTAAAATTCATAAGAAAAAGATCTAGGGTTTTTGAGAGGAGAAGGTAACTGCTAGGGTTCATAGATATGATAAAAGAAAATTTTTTTTTATGAAAAATATAGGTATTTATAGTGCCAAACCCGAAACAAACCTGTTTGACCCGAACCAGGAAGCCTAGTCTGACTAGGAAAACATCCTTCAGTATTTTGATCATAACTTTCACGTCTGACCTCGGAATGAGGTGATACAAGATTTGTTGGAAATCTATTGAAGAGATCTACAACCTATATTTTTTTAACTTTTTCCAGATTCTTACTGATTCGGTGTGTAAAATGTATATAATTTTAACTAGTCGTTTTTTCTAGATTCAGGCCCATGCACATGTGCATGATATCACTTCTATATTCATATATATATATATATATATATATACATTAAATTAATCTCAAATTAATTCCTAGCATGCTCACACATTAATAAATATTATTTTTTCATAATGTAACATATTTATTATTATTTATTACAAAATATTTAAAATTTTAGGGTTTTACATTCTTCTCCCCTTAAAAGAATTTTGTCTTTGAAATTTCGCAAATGTTTCTTAGAGATTAATAATATATTAACATAAATCTCGTGTTGTGAATTTTTAATTATTGATCTTATTTAGATTGTTTATCTCTAGTTCCGTATTAATGTTTAGGCATCTACAATTTGAGATATATGGTATATACATGAGGGTTTCCTTGTTTGGATTACTTCGCTCGACATACTACGTTTCATGTTATAGGTTTCTAAATATTAATTCCACTTTGATATGAGGAAAAATAATCTAGGTAGACTATGCTTAATAGATAGAGCCTTCACTCCACCTAGTAGCCCTTCCTTTAGGGACGGATAGAGGTAATCTTGCTGTAGCGCTCTGACACTCTTGTTGTTGTTCTTTTTCTTTTAAAATTCTTTTTAGGTAGTTCGGAGTTTCGGAGAACCGTAGGGTGACGGAGTTCTGGCATAGTCGCTATCGCGTATTTTTACTTGTAGAGACTCCACTGTAGTTTTGAGTTTTATCTAGATATTAGAGTTTCATTTTCATATTGTAAAGGCAGTGTGTCTTAGTATGTTGAGACATTTTTATTATTCAGATATCAGATATATTATAGTTGAGACATGATTCTTTTTATTTATGAGATATCTCTTCTATATCATGACTATTACATTTATTTCTTTATTTTGCCTGTTTTGTACCTTCACTTCTATTTGGTTCCACTAGAGTATATTGCTGTGATTGATGAAATGTGTTTATGCATAGTATGGGTGCATGGCAGGTTTGACATCTCTGGTTTTCCCTTGGACTGCAGCCTTGTGTAAACCCAAGGGCGTCACATGAGATACTTCCTCATCTTCTCCCGTTCTTCTTCTCTGATGTCGGTGATGTAGTGAGGAAAGGAATATTCTAGCCTTGCGGGAGGCACAATCTCCTCCTCGACCGGCTCCTTCCCATGGCCCCGACTGGTTCTCCTGAGGCCAACTCGTCCAAATGAATAACGTCGGCCTCGGTCATCTCAGCCGCCGCCTGAGGCTCCTGTTCCTCATCTTCCCCTCGGGGCCTCCTCCTCTATCTATGGATGAGAGTGGGAGCAGGTTCCTCTTCAGCCGTCTCGACCTCTATTGGAGGAATGTTCCGGTGAAGATGCTTCATGGGCCTAGCAGATGACCCTCCTGGGGAGCAGCCAAAGAAATAGTAGGCACCGTCGTCGCTTCTGCTGTCCCTACGACAAGGGCTGAAGCTTCCTCATGGTCCTTAGTAGAAGGACGTACAACCGATATACTGACAACCCGCAAGACCAAGTTGTCGAGCAGATGGTGAACTCGACAAGAGCTAGCGTACGCCTTGATTTGGTCGAGTGCATCCTTCTTGGTGTCGAGCAACTCACCCTCCATGAGCATCTCCCTCCTTATTTTAGGCTAGTTGGAGCAGCCCAATTCCAGGTCGTCCCCCACGACCCCGACAAAGTTCTCCTTCTAGTCTTGGTGCGAGTTAGGGAGGTCGGTGATGAGCCTGAAATTCCCTACCATCGAGAAGTGGAAGTGGGGTTCAGTCTAATTCACCTTCACAACCACCAACCGGCCTAAGACCCACAAGGATGGCTTTATCCCCAACCAGTGGCAGATCACCATGAACCCTACCAAGATAGCAATGGCGTTCGGCTTCATCTGCACCAGCGATACTCCTAGCGTTGTGATTAGTTTCTAGAGGAAAGGGTGTAGGGGCAGTCTCAGACCAAACTCTAAATGCCTCAAGTACAGAGGATCTCATTTTGGTCCATGATCAAAAATGGCCTCCGACCTCATCGGGGCCATCAGATCATATTCACGAGGGATATCAAACCTCCCAAAAAGTGTCCTCATCTGGGACTGTGTCACTTTGGAGTGGATCCCCGCTAGAAGAGCTCGACGATCCACAGACTCAAATGCCATTGGAGATTGCGGAGGTGATCACAAGAAGAGATGAGCAGAAAAATCATGAGTTCTCTAGAGGGAATTTGAAAAGGTAATAACAACCACCTTCGTGGCCCTAGTTCTATATATGGGCAGCTAACTTTACAACTACCAAAATTTAGACTGCCGGATCACATTCTGTCCAACAGTCAGGATTAACTCTCAGAATCCGAAGTGGCATCTCAGAGATTGAGGCGCAATCCACTCACCTCGAATAGCCCGTAATCTACTAAGAAAAACAGAGTTGTGACAGTCAAAAGGATGTGTAGTGACGTCAGCCATGTCTACTCTGAAGAGTCTTTTTAGTTTCTCATTCAATGCACACCCACGTCCGTCCAAATCGATTCTCATTTCACTAGGACCCAGCTAAAGCTGACTCCAAGCGAAAGGGGCCAACTGTTATGGTGTTTTTAATCACCTAAGTACAACCCTTTGCTAGCAACGGACATGTATACTTCTGCATGCAATGACCCTAATCAAATTGGCAGCCCAAGACCAACAAGGGTTTCAACTTAGCCGACTCGTCGAGTCGACACTCCTTCATGTCCAGTTAAAAGGTGGTACTAGTAAACCCTCTTGTCGAAGACGACTCGTAACAAGCCTACTCGACCAGCTATTTGACGCCTCACGAGGACGACTCGAAAGGCGTTACTTCGGCGAAGCCAAAAGACGACTTCACCCTCGAGCCTCTCCCACTGACAACGTGTCAGCATCATATTTAATACATTGCAGGCACATCATGCCTCTAGTCCTGATAACCTTCATGACTTATCGGACCACGTAGGCACTGTCATGCTCCCGATCACTTCTTATTTAATACCAAAGTGATCTATACCCCAGTTGCCAGCCGGCACCTGTAAAGTATGTTCTGACATAGCCTCCAACCCACACTTCTTCATTGTCATCCTTTGCTCGGCTAAAATGATGGTTCTACCCCTTGAACCACCAGTATAAATAGAGGCACTATTCTAAATACTAAGGTAACGCAAAAACGCCATTTCTGAGTTACTTTTGTACCATACACATAAGAACTCCAATAGTTCTTCACTTTCCCCACTCAAGCTCACCAGCTGACTTGATCGTCAGAGGAACCACGAGGGAAACAGTCTCCGTCCTCTCACGAGTTTCTATATGTGTAAACTTTTCATCCACTCAACTCAGAACCAGATATTCAGGGAAGGAAGCGGCCCCTCATCAACTTCACCTTCATCCAACCACGGATTTAATTTACTGTATGATCACTTAACATCAACAGTTAGCATGAAAGAAGCTCTCTATCGGGTGCACTTAGTTGATGTGACTTTCTCGAACAAAGACATATTGCTAGACGTTCCAGAAGCACAACGAACGTTTATATATCACAAGAATGTTTGATGGAGGCAAGATTAATCTGATATTGGTTGATCCTAGGCCCTCGGTCAATTTAATGACCTTGAGAACACTTAAAAGCTTGGCTATGGACGTGCAACATTTATCTCATGCAAAGATAATCATCCAAGGGTTCAACAGCAACAGGCAACAAGCTTTAGGATCAATTATTCTTCCAATCCAAATGGGAGATTTGAACAAGCTGGATCGCTAACATTGTCCTAGTGAAGAAATAGTCCTTGCTGACCTCAAGAAGCTCGTTGAGGAGGGTTTTATCATAGAAGAGAAATATCCAGACTGGATTGCTAACATTGTCCATGTGAAGAAGAAGAATGGATAGATTCGCATATGTGTTGACTATGAAGATTTGAACAAGGCTTGCCCTAAAGATGACTTCCCATTACCCATAACAGAACTAATGATTGATAACACTTTTAATTACGAAATATTCTCCTTCATGATGGATCTTCATGATGCAATCAATTAAAGATGTCCCTCGACGACAAGAAGCATACTGGCTTTCGCACTCCAATCGGCATCTTTTGCTACAAAGTCATGACATATGAGCTAAAAAATGCCAGAGCTACATAAAATAGCCATGACACCCATAGTTGATGACTTAATAGAAAAAAATTGTTGAATACTATGTCGATGACCTAGTGGTGTGTTTGAGTAGAAAATTATTTTCATTGCTAAATTTATTACAACTTCAAACGTTACAATAAATTCAAAATAAAGATAGCCTTTTTATAAGACTTTCAATACAATAAAAATAAATTACAACTCTCTTTCAAACAACACGCAATAGGTGTTTATCGCCTATTGCTTACGTGGGATCTTTGCCTGTGCCAGAGACGTTGATATCCGTGGACCGCCTACGGATCGGATCTGGTTGACAGAAGTATTTGATCAGAGCTCCTACTTTACGAAGTAAGTAATCGCTACAGCGATGATCCCGACCAAGCGAGATCACAGCTCTTCTCGAGATTTAAGACTAAGCTTAAATCCGGAGGAATAGGGGACGAGTCTCAGATCTCTCGAACTCCACTCTTTATGCACAAGAACTCGCTAAGATCTGCTAACCCTCGCTATAAATTCATGGCTCCACTCTCTAATTCGGCAGTGTTTCACCCTCTTGATCTCCGCCCTGTGAAATGAGCCATTAGGCCTGTATTTATAGGCTTCGATTGGGGATATTTGAATAAGAATGAGTGATTTGGCCTTATCTTCAGTCAATAAGCGCCTAACCATGTTTGTGGATGATATCCAATTAGTTTGTGAACGAACAAATCCCGAGAAAACAACAACAGAACCATTGAAAACGTGTTTGAGGGTCAAAACTTGTTTCATGCGCTCGTTAGCTTCTTTATGGCACTTGGAGCTGACCGACAGGTGCGGCGGGTACTTGAAGCTGACCGACACGCGCGAGCTGACTTATGGCACTTGGAGCTGACCGACAGGTGCGGCGGGTACTTGAAGCTGACCGACACGCGCGAGCTGACTAACGAGCGTGTTCGGTCACTTAGAGTTGATCGACGCGCGCGAGCTGACTAACGAGCGTGTTCAGTCACTTGGAGCTGACTGACGCGCGAGCTGATCGACAGGTGTAACGGCCAATTAATGGTGGCCGGTGAGCGCACGAGACATAGTTGGTTCGCCATTTTGGTTCATGCACTTATCATCGTCAGATAATCCTCTTAGACTCGGATAACGACGTTTGTCATCTTCTCTCCATCTCGAGCTGTATACGCATACCTATAGCTATTTTTAGATGCCTACAGATACCCCCTCAAAAGTATTTCAGATTCATTCTTTTATAAAAACTCTGGAATGCTTTAGATAAGATAGGCTCTTTCCTTAATCTCGTAGATGGACCTGTGAACTGCTTCAATTCTTAACTTCTTCAGCCTTCAGTCTATTCAGTGCTTTGTCAAATAGATGAAGTTCTTCCAGTGTTGCGTTTATCATCTGGCCGTTGTCAAAATCTTAAACTAAAGTTGATGCGTAAGTTTCTAAATTTAGCTCGTGCCATTGAGTTGACTTTAAACTGATTATCTTCATCAGAAGTTCATATCTGTATGTGATCGAACTTCCTTGAATCATCCTTTGCCTTATTTTGGCAAAATTACTAATGCGTTGACCGGCATCGACCTTTATCGTAGCCCGTTGACCGGCGTTAACCTTTATTGTAACACGTTAACAATCGTTAACACAGTTTATACTCGTACGTTTGCTGGAGTCTACATAGTTTAAGCTCTTAAGGCATTGGAGTATAGCGGTCCCAAATGTCGGAGCTGTAGGACCAACTATTAAAGCTGATTCATCTGCATGTATGAATCTTATCCTGAAGTTATTGGATCCTCAAGCCATGAGACCAACTAATGAATCTGGTGCATCAATGACTCTCACACTTTATAGGATTTTTGGCAAACCCTCAGCCCTCAACAGGTTTGATGAGCCTTTACCGACTCCCGTTTGAGTCGGGCTAGCATGCGGATTGTTTAAGTCCGTTCTGCATATAGCGTTGTGCTAAGAGAGTTAACTCCCTTAGTGCTATGATATTGAATACGTAGACTTCGTCTTTCTCACGAGAATCAATTACCTGACGACGTGTGTTAGACGTAGACTTAGGATTTTTAGCAAACCCTCAGCCTTTAATGGATTTGACGTGCCTTTACCGACTACCATTCGAGTCGGGCTAGCATGAATTGTTGAAGTTCGTTCTGCATGTAACGTTGTGTTAGGAGAGTTAACTCCCTTAGTACTATGATATTGAATACATAAAGTTCGTCTTTCTTACAGGAATAGACTACCCAGCAACGTGTGTTAGGTGCTGATTCATCCTTACTTAGGATTCAGGATAAAAATCCTCAGACTCAGATTATGGTGTCTTCTTCAATCGGTGAAAGACTAAATCGGCAATGTGTGTTAGACGTTGACTTATCCTTTTTTAGGATTCAGGATAAAATTCTCTGCACGTGTAAGGCGCAGATTTTGGTGTTATTAATAACAACCTGCCACAACATCGAATATGTAGGCTTTTGTTCTTTTTACGGTCAAGAACTAACCGGCAACGCGTGTTGGGCGTTGACTTAACCCTTCTTAGGCTTCGGGATAAAATTCCCCAGACTTGGATTCTGGTTTCTTTTTAATCGGTGAAAGACTAAACCGGCAACGCGTGTTAGGCGTTGACTTATCCTTTCTTAGGATTCAGGATAAAATTCCCTGTAAGGCACGGATTTTGGTGTTATTAATAACAACCTACCACAACATCGAATATGTAGGCTTTTGTTCTTTTTACGGTCAAGAACTAACCGGCAACACGTGTTAGGCGCTGACTTATCCCTTCTTAGGCTTGGGGATAAAATTCCCCAGACTTGGATTCTGGTGTCTTTTCCAATTGGTGAAAGACTAAACCAGCAATCTTGTTAAGCGTTGACTTATCCCTACTTAGGATTCGGAATAAAATTCCCCATGCATGTGAGGCACGGATTTTAGGAGTTATAATATTGAAAGATTATGTCTTCTCTTGGGGTAAAGATGAACCCGATGCGGGAGAGGAAGAATTTTATATTCTATCTCCCAAAGCTAAAGAAGAAGAAATTTATATTCTATCTCTAGTTGCTAACGAAAAATCAAAGTAGGATCTCCACTTTTAGAATCCGGGAAGGTGAAACTAAGAGTGGGATCTTCACTCTGAGAATCGAAAAGATTCGGATAATCCTAATTGTCGGAAGGTTTGATTACCAAACTAAAGATGGGTTTCTCGTTTATCGAGAGTAAATTGTGGTTTTGGCTCTTACTGTAGGAAGGTTTAACCAAATGGGAGATTTGAGACGACCCTAACTGTAGGAAGGTTTGATCGCTCGATTTAAAAGTGGACCTCTCGTTCATGGAAGGGAAGGTTTGATCGCTCGATTTAAAAGTGGACCTCTCGTTCATGGAAGGAATCGAGAGGAGATTTTGGTTGTGGTCCTAACTGTAGGAAGGTTTGACCGAGTGGGAGGTTTGAGACGATCCTAACTGTAGGAAGGTTTGATCGCTCGATTTGAAAGTGGACATCTCGTTCATGGAAGGAATCGAGAGGGGATTTTGGTTTTGTGGTCCTAACTATAGGAATGTTTGACCAAGTGGGAGGTTTGAGACGATCCTAACTGTAGGAAGGTTTGATCGCTCGATTTATGAACCTCTCGTTTATTGAAGGATTCGAGAGGGGATTTTGGTTGTGGTCCTAACTGTAGAAAGGTTTGACCAAGTAGAAAGTGGGAGTGAGAGTACGAATCACAGTAGGGGTGTTGATTTGTACAAATCACTCAAAGGGGTTCCTGGTGTTAAGTGACAAATACTTAACACAGAGGGGCTTGACAGTCATCAATGACCAAGTTGTTAAAATTCCAAGTACTATGTCTAGAATTTAATAATGAAAATGTTGAGTGCACAGACGCATGGGAAGTTTGAGTGGATTGAACCGAAAGGAATTTTGGTGGTCTCACCGTCAATTATTCTGATCGGTGGGGGATTTTGTGGTGGAAGGCTGTGAGTCGTTAAACACCAATGAGAGTTTTGTGAGGAAAACTTGATCCAACGAAGTGATCGAATCTCGTCTCAGCAAAAGAGTGTTCAAAAATCACAGTGGGAGGTTAGTGTTTATCACTTTGTTCGTAATGATCGGGTTATCCCTAAGAAAATTACAGGTAGCATTTTTTTGGGAACTTCTCGTTACATGAATCATCCACCCCCAGCTTCCTTTGTGAAACAGGGTCTGATATTGTACTTAGTTGGATGATCGGGATATCCTTAAGAATACCAGGCGTGGCATTCTCTAGGAACTTCCCGTGAAAGAAAGGAAACACTTTAGAATCATATACCTGTTGGAGTTTTGAGAAGTAGTTTATACTCGTATACTCTTCAGAGTGTCGGAAGGAGCAATTTATACTCTTATACTTGTCGTCTTCATTCGACTTAATTGAGCGTTATGACGCCGGCTTCAACCAAGTTTTGGATGCTATTTTTGAGAGCAAAGCAAGCCTGGGTAGGATGAAGAATTCTCCTGTGGTACGCACAGTACTTTGGATCCGTATTATTGTCAGCTTCCTCCTGATTTGCGATAGGTGGTAGCTTGATCTTGTTGTTATCAAGGAGGGATTCGAAAATGGCTAGAACGTCTTTGTCCTTGAAGAAGTACTCTTTTTGGAGTTTCGGATCTGAAGTCTTTGGCAGTCTTCGGGATTGCTGTTGCAACGTGTCACGCCCCACTTCCCAAAATACAGGGGAATCGGAACGTGAACATGCCCGCGACGTATTAGATTGAGAAGAAATATACACTATCATTTTTTTTCTTCTCTTCTCAACCTAATACGCTAAGCGTCTGGAAATAAAAACAATGCGAAGTCACAGGTCCCCGATCACAATCAGCAAGAATATAATAGACAGACTCAGAATAAAGAAATATCATATCACAAATGGGATAACATCCGAGACATAAAAATACGGGTCAAACATGCCCTTATACAAACTATCTGAATGAAGTACTGGAGAATATAAAATACAATGATCAGGCGAAAAAGGAAATGCTACGAAATAAACTGAAGGAATAACTAAGCTTCAACTTGTTCTTCTGCTCCATCTACAAGGCACTCCTGCTGAGAATACTCGGCTCTGACAATCTCCCAGCTGGACCTGTTCTTCCTCTAAGTCTGACGTACACCAGAGAAAATAGGTGTACGTCGGGGTGCATGGCACACGGCAAGACCCCACAAAAGAAAATAGAACAATGAAAACCCAAGTGGAAAATGATACAATAACCGAAACGACAAAAGAACGTGCAACTGGTAATCCAACAAAATCAACATGCAATCCACTACCATGGTAATCCAACAAAATCAACATGCAATCCACTACCAAAACATGATAATCATAAGAATCCGTAAATCAATCGGGTAACAAAATCATGCAGCTAGCGATCAGAACAATCATCCAAGTCACAAGGTCATACAACTAGATGGAATTAATACTTAAAAATTTACAACTCGAGACGTAGTACGTCGAGCGAAATAATCCAAATAAGGAAACTCTCATGTATATACCATATGTCTCAAATTGTAGATAATTAAATATTAACCCCGATCTATGTATCAAAAGAAATATGACTGGTCCGTATCTCACATGTATCCATAAATCCTAACCAAAGTGACGACACCGATTCACCTTAACCCAACAAATCAACCACAGTGGCAACACCGATCCACTGGTAACAAGTCATGTAACTAGCCATCCTATAACAGGTCACTGGTTCACATCTCACACATAGTCAATGCTCATATTATCGGATAACTGACTTTTCACATATCCCCCGCGTGCATTCAATCAAATAAATTCATGAACCAAAGTAGCGACACCGATCTACTTTAACCCAACCAATCAGCCCCCAGTGGCGACACCGATCCACTATGACTCAACAAACCAACCCCAGTGGTGACACCGATCCACTGGTACGAACCCAGAAGATATATCAATAGTCTTATCCAATTTTATAAACATAGACTTTCCCACCCCAACTCATCTTGTTTTTCTAAGTCAACAACACACAAGTCTCTAGGTCTTATTCATGTCACACAAGTCACTATAGTCATAAACTCCTAACGATTCTCAATCACAACAAGAAACAATCAATGCAACTAATCATGTACAATAATATCATAGCATATCAGATAATCAAGACTAAGAATTTGAACCATAAACTTGTTCTAAAATAATAAAGTTATTTACTTAAAATAATTCCTTTTACAAAACGAGTTCTTTCAAAATAATCCCTTTTTCAAAATAAGTTATTTTCTCATTATAATAATTCTAAAAAAAATAATCTTTTTAAAAATAATAAATTCATAAACTCAAAATAATCTTTTTGTAAGATAAATTCTCATTAATTCAAAATAGTCTATTTTTCTAAAATAATTTCTTTTTTTTCATTCTAAAATAATTTCTTCCACGAGATAATTTCTAAAAATTATTATAATTATTCTAAAATAATTCTTTTTCCAAAATAATTCCTTTTAAATTAATATAATTTTTCTTAAATGATTTCATTCTCAAATAAATTCTTTTTAATTAATATAATTGTCCAAAAAATGATTCTGCTACCGAAATAAATTCTTTTAATTTATCATAATTATTCTAAAAAAACTAATTATCACATAATTACGATTTATCTAATATTATTCATCAAACAATCCCAAGTAGATAATTATTAACAGATGTAAAATTATAGATAATTTATAATAAATATAAAAATTTAGTTCTGAGCAAGTGGAACCTTGCCTCGGGGTTTCGTTGGGATGTCTCGGCTCCGACGGGCTCGCTGACGGCTAGAATGTGGTGGTTTTACAGCTGGATATGCGTTGGCATTTCGTCGAACACGTGGTGTGCGATGGAGGCGCTGGTTGGCGGTGAGATCAAAGGCGATGGAGGAGCTCGTTGTTCG
>NC_033803.1:38855663-38860322 GCF_001876935.1 Asparagus officinalis
ATGAGATGAGAGAGAGGGAGATGAGCTAGTGCCAGAGAGAGAGAGAGAGCATGGGTGATTAAAAAAAGAAAGGGAGGGGACAAGATGTAGAAATTGAGGAGAAAATCAAGGAAATAGGGTAGGGGAGACTGGGAGTGTATAATTGGAGAGAGAGAGTAATTATAGAGAGAGACTGTGAGTTTCTTGGCAACAGGGGAAAACCAGATAACAGTTAAATTGACTGTTGTACTGATTAGCTAACAAATATATATAGGTTTAGGAAGATAAGAGGTGCAAACTAAATAATAATACAAGATAAATATAAATTCGTATTTTTGACTCATAGAAAAATCTAGAAAATTTGGGAAAATACAAATACTCTTTTAGAAATAAAATTTTATATTAAATACCATGAAAAATTATTTAAACTAGTATTTGAAATTCAGGGTCATTACACAACGTCTGATTAACATCAACAACTGTTGCAGGTGTCTTCCCCTTACCACGGGAGACGAAGCTTGAGTTCGGAAGATTAGCCATCGGTTGGTTTCTCTCGGCTTGCTTCCTTCTGAGGAAACGTTCGGCCCGCTCTCCGTACATCTTTAACTCTTTCCAGGTATTGGACGATGCTACTCCCATAACTTCCAACACATCCAAAGTGAGGTTGTTATGACAGGTTTGGAGGATAAAGTCCTCTGTGATCGGATCTCGGTAGTTCATCGCCTTATTCCGGAAGCGCTTGACGAAGTCGTCGACTGTCTCATCGTCTTCTTGTTTCTCATCGAAGAGTATCCTGATTGACACCTAGGTGTCATCATCAAAGAAGTGAACGAGGAACAGGTTCTCCAGGTCGTCCCAGCTGTTGATGCTTCCAGGCTTGAGACGGTGGAACCAATCGAAGGCGGACCTACGAAGGGTGCTGATGAATGACCGGACCATCAATGCCTCATTGCCAGAGATCATGCCCAAGTGAGGTTTGAATTAGATTAGATGCTGAGTGGGCGAACCCTTCCCGTTGAACGGTGTGAAGTTGATCAGGTTGAACTTCGCCAGGTATGCTATTGAGTCCCAATCTCTTGGGTAAGGAGACAGAATACCGGTTTTCTTCACCACTTAAGTAGACATCAGAGCGTTGATTTTCCTCTCGAGATCTTTCATTTTCTCGTCCTCGTCTGTATCATGCTTTGGATGATTTCTGAGAGGAACAACGCGGCCACCCCTGGTATTATCATCTTTAGTGGGACCACCCTCAGCGTTGTTATCCTTAGTGGGGCCACCCCCAGCGTTCTGACCAACGAGAGGGTTATCAGCATTTAAGGTGTTCATCCACATCTGAATCGCTAGCTGCTTGACTAACATTGTTGTGACGACTGGATTCACCTATCTGATTTGATAAGGCTCGGATCTGTTAGTCATGCTCTTCCCTCATCCGCAGCATAGCCATTTCCATTTCAAACTTGAAGTTCTCTTTTTTGCTTAGCCAATGCATCCTCGATGATTTTGGCCACTTGCTCGGTGTTAATCATAAACAGTTCGCGGGATTGCCCCGGACTGGATACCGTTTTGTCGGAAGCGACTGCAGAGTTGGCATCTGATGCTTCATTATCCGAGGATAATCCCCTCTACATTCTCTAATAATCCCTTTGTCTAATGGTTCCTGATCGCAACCGGGTTGACGATGCGATATGAGCGGGTCAGAACTAGAAGGTCGAGTCGATTTTCCCTTGTCAGCCATATTAACCGTGACTGCGGATTTTTTAGGTCCGATAGCTTCTAGCTGAAGTTGATACATTAGTTGGGCTATTCCCGAATTGACTCCTCTTGCTGGAGAAGAGTCGGGGCTAGAACCACTTGAAACAATCAGAGATTTTCCCTTATTGACCATGTTGATGGTGACTTCTGGGAACTCATCATCTCAAACGACCGATCTTCTTTTGTGAGAACGCCTTGATTTGGGTTTCAACACTTTAGAGGAAAGCCTTTGGAATACCGAGACCCTCTATGGAGCGGTCTTGGGTCAGCTATACGCTAATAATATTGCCCTGATAATTTTGGCACACGAACAATAAGAGTCCGCTTCTCGGTTACTCCTTTGGGGCTAGAACCACTTGAAACAATCAGAGATTTTCCCTTATTGACCATGTTGATGGTGACTTCTGGGAACTCATCATCTCAAACGACCGATCTTCTTTTGTGAGAACGCCTTGATTTGGGTTTCAACACTTTAGAGGAAAGCCTTTGGAATACCGAGACCCTCTATGGAGCGGTCTTGGGTCAGCTATACGCTAATAATATTGCCCTGATAATTTTGGCACACGAACAATAAGAGTCCGCTTCTCGGTTACTCCTTTTCCGAGGCTTGTTCGTACCCCCAGCCTGATAGTACAACTCATCGGCATGATGACCAGAGCAATCTACTACGTGTTGGCATGACTTCTCAGGTATAACATCGTCATCTGACGAACACGTTTCCTTCTGAGGACTTGCCGCTTTGATGGAGTTCTCAAGAGTTACACGTTTGGAGCCACGCTTTCGTGAGCGTAGGACCTCAACGGGCTCTTGGACACTAACTTGCAGTCCGAGGCGGTCGACTACGAGAGTTTCCTCTTTATGAGAAGCCTCAGACTTGTTATAAGGGCAAGTGTGACCCCCAGCTCGATGAGTTGCTCGGGGTTCAGTCACCGGACCCAAGCACTCTTTGATCGAAACTTTACCTCAATCCTTATGCAAAGGACCCCAACGATCCGCCATTGGCTTCTTGCTTTTGAACAAGTCTACACTACCGTGAGGCTTCACTGGAAGTATTGGATCAATGAGAACAAGGGCGAGACTCGACGGAATCAGAAAAACGAGTGCAGAGTGTCTCTCGGCCCTAGCGCGAGTCAGACCCTGGTGATCTATGGCTGGGAGGGTCAGACTTGAGTGACCCGCGGTTTGGAGGGTCAAACCTGACCCCGGACCCAAGCACTCTTTGATCGAAAATTTACCTCGATCCTTGTGCAAAGGACCCGAATGATCCGCCATTGGCTTCTTGCTTTTGAACAAGTCTACACTACCACGAGGCTTCACTGGAAGTATTGGATCAATCAGAGCAGGGGTGGAACTTGACGAAATCAGAAAAACAGGTGCAAAGTGTCTCCTATCTCGGCCCTGGAACGGATCAGACCCTGGTGACCCATGGCTAGGAGGGTCAGACTTGAGTGACCCACGGCTTGGAGAGTCAAACTTGAGTGACCCATGGCTGGGAGGGTCAGACCTGAGTGACCCGCGGCTTGGAGGGTAAGACTTGAGTGACCCGTGTTTTTCGATCTTTTCGGCCGCCATCTTAGACTTTGGCCTCCAAGTTTGATGCAGTCTTGATTGTTTCTTGGCTATGTCCTTCTTCTGCATCTTTTGTGCCTTTTGCACAAGAATTCGCACGTACGCAAGCAGTGCGTGACGCTTCTGGATGCGTTCTTCAAGGGTTGAACGGGTCGTTCTGACTTGGATCCATTCATTCATTGAGGACTTAAAGGGTTGCTCATTCGTCCGCTGTTGGGGCGCTCGATGCTCCTTGAATTTCAGATCTGCTTCATAACGGATCCCGCCTACAGGCTCCAACGCTTTAGCGAATTGGCGTGCGAGGCGTTGGCACTGCCTTTGGCGAGCTCTCTTTGATAAAGTGGGAGCACCTCCAGTGGCTATCTCCTTGATTGAGGAGTCCAGATCTGCAGATCCGACCTCGTTAGAGGCCAGAGGGGCGTCGCAAGGCATGATTGCAGCAGCAACGAGGGCGTTGATCTTTCTATGCTTGCGAGAGGCGAAGGATCTGGAGAAGGAGGAAGATAGATATTCCTCGAGATTGGCCTGGTCAAACTCGTACTCGACCTCTACATCAACCAAGATCCGGATCCGAGGTTGTGACACATAAGCCTTCGCAGAAAGGCTGTTGGCTACCACTGTGGTCACCAACGTCTTTGGGTAGAAAATTATTTTCATTGCTGAATTCACTATAACTTTGGACGTTACAATAAATTCAAAATAAAGATAGCCTTTTTATAAGACTTTCAATACAATGAAAGTAAATTACAACTCTCTTTCAAACAACACATAACAGGTGTTTATCGCTTATTGCTTGCGTGGGATCTTTACCTGTGCCGGAGACGTTGATATCCGTGGACCGCCTACGAATCGGATCTGGTTGACAAAAGTATTTGATCAGAGCTCCTACTTCACAAAGGAAGTAATCGCTGCAGCGATGATCCCGACCAAGAGAGATCACGGCTCTTCTCGAGATTTAAGACTAAGCTTAAATCCGGAGTAATAGGGGACGAGTCTCAGATCTCTCGAACTCCACTCTTTATGCACAGGAACTCATTAAGATCTGCTAACCCTCGTTGTAAGTTCGTGGCTCCACTCTCTAATTCGGCATCGTTACGCCCTCTTGATCTCCGTCCTGTGAAATGAGCCCTTAGGCCTGTATTTATAGGCTTCGGTTGGGGATATTTGGATAAGAATGAGTGATTTAGCCTTATCTTCAGTCAATAACGGCCTAACCATGTTTGTGGATGATATCCAATCAGTTGGGAAGCTCTGGAACGAAAAAAATCCCAAGAAAACAGCAACAGAACCGTCGAAAATGCGTTTGAGAGTCGAAACTGCGCGACACACGCTGCTGACCTGCGAGGGGCGGGGGTCGGC
>NC_033803.1:38860333-38935764 GCF_001876935.1 Asparagus officinalis
GACCCACGTTGGCGCGGGTCAGCTACCGCTGTCCTGCGTTGGGGTAGGAGTTTTGGCCTTTTGCTGAACTCTTTGGTGTTTTCCAATTTTCCGGGACTTGTATTTTCTGCCGTTTTAAGTATTTGGTCGTTTTGTTGACTTGTACGCTTCGTTAACTTGTTTCATGCGCTCGTTAGCTTATTTATGGCACTTGGAGCTGACCGACAAGTGCGGCGGGTACTTGAAGCTGACTGACACACGTGAGCTGACTAACGAGCGTGTTCGGTCACTTGGAGTTGACCGACGCATGCGAGCTGACTAACGAGCGTGTTCAGTCACTTGGAGCGGACTAACGCACGAGCTAACCGATAGGTGTGACGGCCAATTGGAGGTGGCCGGTGAGCGCACGAGACACAGTTGGTTCGCCATTCTGGTTCATGCACTTGTCAGCGTCAGATAATCCTCTTAGACTCGAATAACGACGTTCGTCATCTTCTCTTCGTCTTGAGCTGTGTGCGGATACCTATAGCCATTTTTAGACGCCTACATGGTGAAAACATGAGTTGAAGAAAGATCATCTTAAAGACATAAGGCTAGCTTTCACATGACTCAAAAAATACAACTTGAAATGAACCCGCTCAAGTTTGCCTTTGGAGTTACATCGGGGAAGTTCTCTAGCTTTGTTGTTCACCATAGGGTAATTGAAATTGATCCCTCAAGGATTATAGTGTTACAAGAGATGCCATCCCCCAAAAAGCTAACATATATTAGAAGATTCATTTCTAATTAATCGGGTCGTTGTCAACCGTCCTCAAAGCGGATGAATAAAGATGCCCCATTTATTCAAGATGAAGCTTGTGAAAATGCTTTTAAAGACATCAAGAAATATTTGCTTAAACCTCCAGTCTTATCTGCGCCAATGCGAAATAAGCAGTTGATTCTCTATATTGGCTTTGGATAATTCACTCGGTGCTTTACTAGCTCAAAATAATGAAGATAGAAAAGAGATCTCTCTTTACTATTTAAGTAGAAGGCTATTGATGCGGCATAAACATATACCAAAAAGTTGCAAGTGCACAACTAATCAAGTTATAGCATAAAGAGTTATCGATCCCACGAGGAAGGTGTTTTGTAGGAGAAAATATAAAATCGGTTCTTATGTTGTGTGCGTGACAAATAGGAGTGATGAGTGAATATGATTTTGGAAAGATAATGAGAGTGAAAGTGATAGTGCGTAAATCAATGTGTTTGAGAGTGGATGTGAGTAAAAATAAATGTGATCAACAAGGCAAGAAAGAAAAATGAATAAAATTGAGAAACAAATAAAAATCAAGAATAAAAATAAAATTCAAAAAAGTAAAGATGGCGGATTCAATTAATGATATGGGTAATCTAGAATTGAATCCACTTCTTAGAAAATGGTGATTCCCTAGAGGGCTCAAGCCTAAAGGCGAATCAAAGAAAATAAAAATGAACAAAAAGAAAAACTAAACCCAAGAGGGTTCTAGCCTCAAGGTGAATGGTGCATGAAATTAAAATCTAACTACAAAATAAATTACAAAATCTAAACTACAAAATAAATTGTAAGAATTAAATACAAGAAAATAAATCTACTCTATAAGCATGAAATAAATCTAATCTATAAGCATGAAATAAATCTAAGGCAAGAGGGTTCTAGCCTCTTGGCTATTTAAACAAGAAAATAAAATCTAATTACAAGCATGAAAATAAATCTAAACTAATAAGCAATAAAAGAGAAATAAGAAAAACAAACCTTCAAATTAATCTCCATCTTCATCTTCATCTTCATCATCCAACAAAGAGAAGAAGAGAAAAATTTAAAGTGGTGAAAAAATTATTATTATTAATTGCAACAAAAGTTACAATTTTGAAAGGCCTTCTCAATTAAGAGTAGCCCTCCTCTCCAAATGGAGTTACAAAAATTTTCACACCTCTAACCCCTCACTCTCAACCCCTATTTATAGTAAACATCAGTGAATGAGAGCCCTTGGATCAAACTTGAGCCCCAAGAATGCAATTTCGGCCGTTGATGAAATCTGGATGACTTCGCATCGATACAGGCATCGATGCCCTCATCGATGCTCGCATCGATGCTGGTATCGATGCTCCAATAAAAATTCTAACTTCATAGTTGACTTCCTCTCGTCGAGATAGGCGATTTTCATATATTATATGTTGAATTCCGTCTTTCGGATTGGGAGATATCGTCGTTTCTTTGCGGCCAACTATCTTGAATACATTTTTTTTCATATTTAATTTTTTTTATTTTCTCCGGCTTCTAGAATTCTGACTTCACGGTTGGCTTCATCTCGTTGAGATAGGCGATTTTCATATATTATATGTTAAATTCCGCCTTCCGGATTGGGAGATATCGTCGTTTCTTTGCAGCCAACTATCTTGAATACATTTTTTTTCATATTTAATTTTTTTATTTTCTCCTGCTTCTACAGGCTACTCGACTTGATTCTGGGCTTGGGTTTTTTGACTCTTGCTTGTGTTCTTCATTTAATTCATGGGTTTTTGTTGAGATAAGAGATATTGTGCTTTATTCTTCACTAACCTGTAATTAAAGATAAAAATAATTATTAATGACATATTTATTCATATAAAATAGATAATGAAGATATAAAATTATAATAAAATGTGATTATCAGCTATAGGCGCAGAAAACAATTATTCTCCAATTGAAAGATACTGCCAAGCTTTAGCATTTTCCGTCAAACAGCTAAGGCATTATCTTTTAGCACATCAAGTCATTTTAATCTCTAAAGTTGACCCTTTAAAATATTTGATGATGAGAACAATCCTCGTTAGAAGATTAGCCTCGTGGGCAGTGATTTTTAAGGAATATGATATCACATATGTTCCCCAAAAGGCCGTTAAGGGCCAAGCCTTGGCTGATTTTCTGGCAGCCCATGCAGTTCCAGATAATTCTCAACTCAACACCAAGCTTCCTAATGAATATGTAATGCACATTGAAAATAGTGAACCATATTAGAAATTATTCTTTGATAGAGCTTCATCGATCCAACCGAGAGAGCATCCTCATCTCGCAGTGATAAAATTAGGAATAGGACTGGTCGTCACTCCAATGGGAGGAATTCTCCGCTTTTCTCTTTCGCTCTTTGAACCACAGACAAATAATGAAACTGAATACGAGGGGCTCATCACTGGGCTACAGTTAGCAATACAAGTGGAGATTCCAAAACTACACGTTTTTTGCGATTCCAAATTAATAATTAATTAAGTTGAAGGAAACTATAAAGTCTACAAACCTAAGTTAAGTATCATGACAAAGACACTGAGCTGATGCAAAAAATTTCTTCAATAAAGTTTGAACGAGTAGCACATTCATGAATGGAGAAGCTGTCTCTCTTGCCAGACTTGCAAAGGTATTAGGTAAGCTTGATCTAGCTAGGTAAAATCCAAATAGTGGTGAGGAATCGAAAGATACTCCCTCCTATTGATCTTGACCAAGGGGAAGATTGAAATGAAGATTCAACTCTTGTAAATGCCCTAACTATTAAAGAAGAAGATGATTGGAGACAACATTTGACCGACTCTTTCAATATGGGAAATTATAAGAAGACAAGTCTTTAAGTGCTCAACTTCAAAGAAGATCTCTACAATTTGTTTTTTAAAATAATATTTTGTAACAAAGGTCATATCGCGGTCCACTACTCTGATATTTATCCCCGACAAAAATAAAACATGTGATGCAAGAAGTGCATTAGGGAGTTTGTGGTGGGCACTAATCTGGACCTCAAATGAAGATCAAGATAAATAGCATGGGCTATTATTACCCTACAATGATAAAAGGTTGCATCGAATATGCCAAAAAATGTCATCTTGTCGAAATCCATGAGGATTTTATTCATCAAAATTTAAATTATCTATTGTTAGTCTAAGGTGTAGACCCAAAGTTCGACACAAGAGCTGGAATCAAAAAGACAGAAAATCGAGCAGAAAGATCCACGGTCGACCGATCCGGTCGACCGCGAACGTGCACAGGAGCTGGGAGAGCTTGGATCAGGTCGCGGGCGACCGGGGCGGTCGACCGCCAAAACCCTGTAGGAAAACTGCTCTCGGGTTTTGCAATCGGTCGACCGCGTTGGTCGACCGCGCGTATTTTTGGCAGGTTCCTGTTCTGTTTAGGAATCTGTTTCAATCAGGATTCTATATATATACCCCAAACGTTTTAGGGTTTGAATAACATAAAAAAAGAGAGCTTTTTGACTGCAAAGAGAGAGAATCTCAGAGAGATTAATCCCTTGTTTGAGAGCTTGTATTTTCTTCTTTAATTGATAAAGAGATTGTGTGGTGTGGCTCCCGAGGACGTAGGCACGTTGCCGAAACCTCGTTAAATCTGTGTGTTCGTCTCTTTTACTGTTTTTTGCAAGTTAGATCTTTATTTGCGGTATTTTTTCCTACTTTCCTACTTTCAACACAAGGTCCGGAAGGGCAAGGGTTCGATTGATTGTTTCGAATCCCCAACAACTGGTATCAGAGCTTCGTTCAGCAATTTGTGTGAAAGCCATGACAGAGGAAAGCAAATCAAAGATCGAGAAGTTTGACGGTTCAGACTTCGCCTACTGGAAGTCGCAGATGGAGGACTATCTGTACCAGAAGGACTTGTATCGCCCGTTGATGGGCAAGGAAAAGGAAAAGAAGAAAGAGGAGTCAGATGGTGATTGAGAGGTACTGGATAGGAAGGCTCTAGGGTAAATCCGGTTGTCGCTCGCCAAATCAGTAGCCCACAATATTCTGAAGGAGAAGACGATGGTGGGGCTTATGGAAGCGCTCGCGAAGATGTACGAGCAACCGTCGGCAGCAAACAATGTGCATCTAGTCAAAACTCTTTTCAGCCTCAAGATGGTAGAAGGACGGTCCTTCACGATGCATCTCAGCGAGTTCAACACGATTGTTGATCAACTTATCTCCGTGGACATCACGTTCGATGATGAAGTGCAGGCCCTTCTACTACTATCGCAGTTGTCGGATAGTTGGGCAGGTTGTGTGACGGCAATCAGCAATTCGGCGGGGAAAGAGAAGTTGAAGCTGAATGAGGTTGTTAGCATGATTCTATCCGAGGAGGTTAGAAGGAAATCGTCTGAATCAGAAGGTCGGTCCTTCACGATGCATCTCAGCGAGTTCAACACGACTGTTGATCAACTTATCTCCGTGGACATCACGTTCGATGATGAAGTGCAGGCCCTTCTACTACTATCGCAGTTGTCGGATAGTTGGGCAGGTTGTGTGACGGCAATCAGTAATTCGGCGGGGAAAGAGAAGTTGAAGCTGAATGAGGTTGTTAGCATGATTCTATCCGAGGAGGTTAGAAGGAAATCGTCCGAATCAGAAGGTTCAATTTCAGCCCTAAGTTTCGAGCAGAGAGGCAGAAGCCAGAAGAAAGGGAACCAGAACAGGAATCGGTCGAAATCAGTGAAGAAGAGACCGAACTCGAAGGTTAGGTCCATCAAAGGGAAGTGTTGGAACTACGGCCAGGAGGGCCATATGTCTTCGGTCTGTAAAGCACCAAAGAAGGATGCGGGTGAGCAGGAGGCTCATATCGTGCAGGATGCCTTGATCCTTGCTATGGATAGCGATTCTGATTCTTGGGTCATCGACTCAGGAGCTTCTTTCCACGCCACTGCTAATAGGAAACTACTTCAGAACTATATAGCAGGGGACTTTGGTAAAGTATATTTGGGGGATAATGAACCTTGCAATATTGTTGGAAAGGGCGACGTTCAGATACAGATAAAGAGCTCTAAGTGGAATTTAAAAAACGTGAGACACGTGCCGAAGCTAAAGAGGAATCTTGTTTCGGTGGGACAGCTTGGAGCAGAAGGCTACGTTTCGACATTCACCGGGGATTCGTGGAGAATCTCCAACGGTACGATGATCTGTGGCACAACAGGCTGGGACACATGAGCGAGAAGGGGATGAAAATTCTACATTCACAAGGAAAGTTAACCGGGATTGACACCGTGGAAGTTGGGGTTTGTGAAGACTGCATCTTTGGGAAGCAGAAGAGGGTTAGTTTCCAGAAGGGTGGAAGGCCACCTAAGGCTCAGAAGCTAGAGTTGATTCATACAGATGTATGGGGCCTAACCAGTATGTCTTCTTTTGGCGGTTCGAGATACTATGTCACCTTTATCGACGATCACTCGAGGAAGGTGTGGGTTTACTTCATGAAGCAAAAGTCAGAGGTGTTCGAAATCTTCAAGAAGTGGAAGGCCATGGTCGAGAACGAGACAGATCTGAAGGTGAAGTGCTTGAGATCAGATAATGGTGGAGAATATGAGCTGGAGGAGTTCAAGAGGTTCTGTGCTACGAATGGGATTCGCTTAGAGAGGACTACTCCAGGGACGCCGTAGCAGAACGGTATTGCAGAGAGAATGAACAGGACCTTGACAGAGCGTGCGCGGAGCATGCGACTACATGCAGGTCTGCCTAAGACATTTTGGGCGGATGCGGTGCATACGGCAGCCTACCTGATTAATCACGGGCCATCAGTTCCATTAGATTTTAGGATTCCAGAGGAGGTTTGGAGTATAAAGAAGATAAATCTCTCACACTTACGGGTATTTGGTTGCGTGGCTTATGTTCATATCAGTGACCATGTCAGGGACAAGCTAGAAGCTAAGTCACAGAAGTGCATATTCATTGGATACGGCATTGATGAGTTCGGGTATCTCCTTTGGGATGAAAAGAACAGGAAGATCATCAGGAGCCGGGATGTGATATTCAATGAGGAGGTTAGCCAAAGCAGTGGGAGCAATACTACGGATACAGGTGGATCCGAGTACATGGATTTGGAGGAACTTCCAGATAGGGGCGACGATGTTAGTTCTGACCGTAGAACGGAGGAGCCTACAGGTACAGAAGCTACTACCCAGGGCGTGGAGCTTAGGAGGTTATCCAGGGTACCCAAACCAAATCCCAAATACCTCTCGTCACTTGATTATCTACTCTTAACAGATAGCGGAGAGCCGGAGTGTTATGAAGAGGCAGTGCAAGTGAGTGAATCTTAGCAGTGGGAGCATGCGATGCAGGAGGAGATGGATTCTCTTCTCACTAATGAGACATGGGAGTTAGCCCAGCTACCTGCACAAAAGAAAGCCTTACACAATAAATGGATCTACCGGGTCAAGCAGGAGAGTGATGGAAGCAAGAGATTCAAGGCCAAATTAGTTGTGAAGGGGTTTCAACAGCGGGAAGGAGTAGACTATATAGAGATATTTTTCCCTGTTGTGAAACTCACAACCATCAGAGTGGTGTTGAGTTTGGTAGCTGCAGAAGACCTCTTCCTTAAGCAGTTAGATGTGAAGACTGCCTTTCTTCATGGTGACTTGGATGAGGAAATCTACATGAAGCAACCTGTTGGCTTCATTGAAGAAGGAAAGGAAGAGATGGTGTGCAAGCTCAAGAAGAGCTTATATGGTTTGAAACAGGCTCCGAGACAGTGGTATAAGAAGTTTGATAACTTCATGCAGAACAGTGGCTACAGAAGATGCAATTTGGATCATTGCTGTTATTTCAAAAGGTTCGAGTCCAGCTTTATTATTTTGTTATTATATGTTGATGACATGTTGGTAGGAGGACCGTGTTTAGAAGAGATAAACAGTTTGAAGAGACATCTAGCAAAGGAATTTGCAATGAAGGATCTGGGTGCAGCGAAGCAGATTCTAGGGATACGAATCAGTAGGGATGAAGCTGAAGGGACATTGAGATTGAGCCAATCTGAATACATTGAGAAGGTACTTCAGAGGTTTAACATGCAGAATGCTAAAGTTGTTAGCACACCCCTTGGAAGTCAGTTCAAGCTATCTGAGGAGCAATCACCTAAGACAGATGCAGATAGAGAGCATATGATCAGGGTGCTATATTCTTAGGCCATTGGGAGTCTCATGTACGCGATGGTTTGCACGAGGCCGGACATCGCCTATACAGTGGGAGTTGTGAGCAGATTTGCAAGCAATCCAGGAAAGCAGCATTGGGAGGCCGTGAAGTGGATAATGCGGTACTTGAGGGGGACAATGAACAAGCCACTATGTTTCAGGAAGAAGGAATTGGTGCTGCAGGGATACGTGGATGCGGACTTCGCCGGTGATCATGATACGAGGCGAAGCACCACGGAGTATATTTATACCTTAGCGTCGACAGCAGTGAGTTGGGTCTTACGTCTGCAGAAGATTGTGACTTTGTCTATAACCGAGGCTGAGTATGTCGCGGTGACTGAAGCAAGCAAGGAGATGATCTGGTTGAACGAGTGCTTGGAAGAGTTGGATCTAAAGCAAGGGAGAGGAGTTCTTTATTGTGATAGCCAGAGCGCTATACATCTTGCCAAGAATCCAGTATATCATGCCAGAACAAAGCATATCGACGTCAAATACCATTTTATACGCTCGCTAGTTGAGGACAGAAAGTTGCATTTAATGAAGATTTTGGGGAGTCAAAATCCGGCGGACATGTTGACGAAGGCAGTCACCATTGAGAAACTGGAGTTGTGCGCAACTTCAGTTGGCCTTCACGAGTAGAAGACGAAGGCGGAGCCACACTACGAGGATCGGCGAGATCGCCGGGATATTGTTGATTGAAGGAAGAATTTTTTTGGGGAAAAGATACATGCGAAGAAGGGGAGAGTTCGGGGGAACTCATTGTAGGCACTTTGGTCTCCAAGTGGGAGATTGTTAGTCTAAGGTGTAGACCCAAAGTTCGAGACAAGAGTTGGAATCAAAAAGACAGAAAATCGAGCAGAAAGATCCACGGTCGACCGATCCGGTCGACCGTGAACCTGCACAGGAGCTGGGAGAGCTTGGATTAGGTCGTGGTCGACCGCCAAAACCCTGTAGGAAAACTGCTCTCGGGTTTTGCAATCGGTTGACCGCGTCGGTCGACCGCGAGACCATCGGTCGACCGCGCGTATTTTTGGCAGGTTCCTGTTCTGTTTAGGAATCTGTTTCAATCAGGATTCTATATATATACCCCAAACGTTTTAGGGTTTGAATAACATAAAAAAAGAGAGCTTTTGACTGAAAAGAGAGAGAATCTCAGAGAGATTAATCCCTTGTTTGAGAGCTTGTATTTTCTTCTTCAATTAATAAAGAGATTGTGTGGTGTGGCTCCCGAGGACGTAGGCACGTTGCCGAACCTCGTTAAATCTGTGTGTTCGTCTCTTTTACTATTTTTTGCAAGTTAGATCTTTATTTGCGGTATTTTTTCCTACTTTCCTACTTTCAACACAAGGTCCGGAAGAGCAAGGGTTCGATTGATTGTTTCGAATCCCCAACATCTATACCCTACAATAGCATCATAGCCTTTTGATATGTGGGAAACCGATATTATTGGACCAATTAACCCGTCTTCTTCATTTTGGCAACAATTGTTTTTTTTTTCTATGGACGAAGGCAGGGGCTTTAAAAAAGGTAAAAGCAGTTAATGTTATCAAGTTCTTTAGAAATAACATCATTTATTGGTTTGGGGTTCCTCGTCGAATTATTTCCGACAATGGGCCCGCATTTAAAAGTTTCAAGGTGGGAAGGTTTGCCGACCAATATAAAATCCATTAGAGATATTCCTCGATTTACAATCTAGGAGCTAAGAGCATCTCCAACAGCTTCCCTATTTATTGGTATTCTCACTTTTGGATAATTTTTGGCTTTTTTTTGGTCCAACAGATTCCCCATCCCATTCCCCAAAATAGGGATGAAGGAGAAAAAATAGGGAGTCTTCCCCAAATCTGCAGCATTCTGTAAATTTTTGCAGAGAGCTTTGTAATAAATACAGGATTTGTAAAAAATGCAGGAATTTTCAGTTTTTGAGGAGCTTTGTAATAAATGTAGGATTTGTAAAAAATAAAGGAATTTTCGGTTTTTGAGGGCTAGTAATAAATGCAGGATTTGTAATAAATGCATGAGAATATGACTTTTTATTATTGTAATAAATGTAGGATTCTTTAAAATGGGGAAGCTGTTAGAGTTGGATCAAAAATAATTTGAAGAATATGACTTTTGCTTCCCCATTTTGGAGAAATTTTTGGGGAAGCTGTTGGAGATGCTCTAATGGTTTAGCTGAAGCTTTCAATTAAACCATGTGCAAACTCCTAAAGAAAATTGTTTCCAAAAATAATCATGATTGGCATGAAAACTTCTGGAAGTTTTATGGGCTTATAGAACTACCTATCGAACTCCAACTCAGGCTACACCATATTCTTTGATATATGGAGCTGATGCAGTGCTGCCTTTAGAGGTCGAAAACCCTTCTCTAAGAATAGCAATTCAATATGAATTGACAAATGAAGAAAATACTAAACTTCAGCTAGACGAACTTGATGCTTTAGATGAAGTTCGGTTCAAAGCACAATAAAATTTAGAGTTGTACAAGGTTCGAATGGAGAGTGCTTACAACAAGTTGGCGCGAATTCACACTTTCAAGGAGGGTGAAATGGTCCTGGTACTACGAGGACTAATCATTGTTACTCGCCTTGTCGGTAAAATGTTCAAGCAAAATTGGTAAGGTCCCTAAGTGATCAAAGGAGGGCTTATCAATTAATCGATGCAAATAGGGAACGACCAATGCCACCAAATCAATGGTCATTTCCTAAAGAAGTATCATGCATGAATCTAAATTAAGAAACACTGCCTGGGTGCATGAGTATAAACTGTAACCTACGACACTCTTTGGATGCATGAGTATAAATTGTAACCTTCAACACTCCTTAGGTGCAAGAGTATAAACTGGAAACCTATGCTCCAAGGGTACATGAGTATAAACTATAGACTTGCATCTAAAAAAAATTAGTGGAGGACGTGGGTCTCTCCGAGAACCACGGGTAAAAGATGAGCCGCCGCCGAACCTGGTGAAAAACTAAAAGGTCCCAAGGGTAAAAATGTTTAAAAAATTACTGGCTATGGTATATCCCCACAGGCAAAAATAGGAATCCTCTCGTTATAAGAAGAATAATTTTTCAAAACAGACTCATTCGGATTTTTATTTTTCAAAATCGACCGTTTTTTCTTTTATTTATCAAAACCGACCGGATTTTGTGATTAGCAGGTTAATCACTATCCTAAATAGTCGGGGTTGCCAACCCCGACTATTTAGGAGGGTGTTAAACCCTAATTAAAGGCCTTAATTAGGGTTTAACACCCTCCTAAATAGTCGGGGTTGGCAACCCCGACTATTTAGGATAGTGATTAATCTGCTAATCACAAAATCCGGTCGGTTTTGATAAATAAAAGAAAAAACGGTCGATTTTGAAAAATAAAAAACTAAATGGGTCGATTTTGAAAAATTGTTCTTATAAGAAAATCCAAAAGAACCTATAGGCAAAACCATAATGGAGAACCAGCTACGGTGAAAACCCTCAAAAAAATTGGGGGCACCTAGTTAGAAAATTCAGAAAGCCTTGGTCACATGAAGATGTCACTCCTAGTATCACCAAAATGATATCTCAGTGTAGCAGGCTACTGATGACATAATAAAAACAAAATTCCCCAAAATACCTTATGAAGAGTTCGTTGTTTGTATCAGCCAAAAGGATAGTTCAACGTAGCGACAAACTGAGGGCTTTAAGGAAATCCACAAAATTATCCAAAGCCCGATAAGGTGTTTGCTGATGGTATTACTCAACTTGATATTTTAGCGTTGCGACAAACTAAGGCCTCAAATAAATTCATCCACAAAACTTTCCATCACCTAGTGAAGGATTTACTACTTGGCATTACACGAAATGATATTTCAGCTTAGCAACAAGTAGAGGGTCTCAAAAAAAAATGGTGAAGGACGTGCGTCTCTCCGAGAACCACAGGTAAAAGACGTTCCACTGACGGACCTGGTGAAACCACAAAGGGGAAAATCGGAATCCCCTTGCTATAGGAAACTACGAAAGGACCTATAGGTAAAACCACAAAAGGGAACTATGGTGAAAACTTAAAAACAAAAAGGCACCTGTTTGAGTGGTGTTAAAGTAAGAGAGAGAGAGAGAATCTTGGGTAAATTTCCCTTGAATTGAATATTGAGTGTGCACATATATTTATACAAGTAGAGGAGTGTGAGGTTTGTTCTCCCAAGCAATGTGGGACTAAAACCCACTACAATACACTATTATCAACAGCCCCCTTCAAACTCATGTTGGATCAAACAAAGTGAGTTTGCGTACAAGAAACTGGAACCGATGAACAGGTAAGGCCTTTGTGAAGAAATCTGCAAGCTCGTCAGCGGATGAAACATGAGGAAGTAGAATTGTCTTGTCCTTGATAACTTGGTGACGGACAAAATGAGCGTCGATCTCAATATGTTTGGTCCTTTCATGAAATACTGGATTATTAGCAATCTGGATGGCACTCTTATTATCACAGTAGAGAGGAGTAGGAGTCGTAACAGAAATACCGAAATCACTGAGAAGGCGACGAAGATGAATAATCTCTTTAGCTGTTGTGGACATTGCACGATACTCTGCCTCAGTACTGGAAAGAGCAATAACATCTTGTTTCTTACTTCGCCAGGAAATAAGGGAATCACCAAGAAATATACAATAACCTGTGGTAGACTTTCTGGTAGTTGGATCACCAGCCCAATCAGCATCAGAATATGCACAAAGCTCTAACTTAGATGTAGCAGGAAACAAAAGTGAGCGAGTGCTAGTACCCCGGAGGTACCGAAGAATCCGTAATAAGACAGCATAGTGTACAGAACGTGGGGCACTAACAAATTGACTGACAATACCAACAGCATGAGAGATATCTGGTCGAGAGATGCACAAATAGACCAACTGACCAACAAGATGTCGATATCGGGTAGGATCAGATAGAGGCTCACCGTCAGTAGAGCAAAGTTTGACATTCTGCTGGAGTGGAGTATCGACAGTTGTATTATCAGTTAACTCAGCTTGATTTAGAATATCTGAGAGATACTTCTGTTGAGACAGTAATACACCCCGCGGGCCTTGAGAAATTTCTAGACCAAGGAAATACCGAAGAGATCCAAGATCCTTCATGTGGAACTGTTGTTGCAACTGAGATTTTGCGTATTGTATACCTGTCATATCATCACCTGTAATGATCATATCATCTACATAGATGAGTAATAAAACCCTGCCACGCGATGTAGTGCGAACAAACAGAGAAGCATCTTGATGACTTTCTATAAAGCCCGCTTTGAGCACAACATCGCGAAAACACTCAAACCAAGCGCGGGGTGCCTGTTTGAGACCATAAACAGCACGACGAAGGAGACATACATGTCCCGGAGGAATATTTGACCCTGGAGGCGGTTGCATATATACGGTCTCTGATAAAGAGCCATGAAGAAAAGCATTTTTGACATCCATCTGGTATAAGGGCCAACGATGAGCAGCAGCGACCGCAAGGAGAGTACGCACAGTGGGCATCTGAGCAACAGGAGCAAAGGTCTCCTCATAATCAATACCTTGTTGCTGAGTAAAACCTCTAGCCACTAAACGAGCTTTTCGACGTTCAATGGTGCCATCAGGACGAAACTTGACCTTATAAACCCATTTACTGCCAACAAGAGAGATCCCAGGAGGACAGGGAACAATATCCCAGGTATGAGTTTGCTGAAATGCTTGAAATTCCTCAGCCATAGCTTGTCGCCACTCTGGAATTTGAACTGCCTCTTGGAAGGACTTTGGCTCAACAATAGTATGAATGGCAGCAAGAAAGTTATGAAAGATAGGTGAATAAGAAGTAACAGAAGCATACCGGGCAGGCATGACATGTGGGCGTTTGCCTCGACGAAGAGCAAGAGGAACCTCAGGCGGGGGAGATGCTGGCGCAGGTGCATGAAGATCAACAGTATTTTCTGGAGTGAGAGTTGTGTCCACAGGATATGGATTAGATGGTGTAAGAGAAGACTCAGGTGAGGAAGAGTCAACAGAAGGAGAGGGAGAGATGTCAGGGAGATCTCGAAAGGAAAATTGAGGTGAAGAAGTGGGTGATGCAGTGGACGGGGAAGCATGATCGGTAGAGTGGAGGAAATTAAAGTCATCAGAAGTAGAATAATATGGAGAATCCTCTTCGAACTGAACATGACGAGATATATGAACTCGACGAGTTGCGGGATCATAACAACGATAACCTCGATGTTCTGAACTAATTCCTAAATAAACACAAGAAACTGCTCTGGGAGACAATTTATCACGTTCGTGAGATGGCAGAAAAACAAAACATCGACAACCAAAAACGCGAACTAGATCATAACGGGGAGGATGAGTATAAACACGACTATAAGGAGTAGCACCGGAAAGAGAGCTAGATGGAGTGATATTAATGGCATGAGTCGCGGTGAGAATAGCCTCAGCCCAGAAACGACGAGGAACAGAGTAAGAAATGAGCATTGATCGGGCAGTATCGAGGATATGACGATGTTTGCGTTCAGCAACACCATTTTGCTCATGAGTGTAGGGACATGACTGTTGAAAGATAGTCCCATGAGAGGACATGATAGAGCGCATGGCAGAGGATAGGTACTCTTTGGCACAATCAGAACGAAAAACTTTAATACGAGATTGCCATTGAGTGAAAATCATAGCAGTGAAGGCTTGATAAGCAGTAAGTACGTCAGAGCGATTCTTAAGTAGGTAAACCCATGTAAAACGAGAGAAATCGTCGATAAAACTAACATAATATAAGTAGCCAGATGAAGAAGGCAAAGGAGCTGGCCCCCAAATATCAGAATGTACTAAATCAAATAAGGAAGTGGATACAGATGTACTCATTTTAAATGGTAAAGCAGTGAATTTAGCCAATTTGCAACCAGCACATGACTCAATACTAGAACTAGATGATACAGGACCAAGTACTCCAGACTGAATAAGACTCTCCAGCCTTTTATTACACACATGACCAAGTCGTCTATGCCATAAATTGGCAGGAAGCGAGGTAGAGGGTTTTGACGAACAAAGAGAAGCAACAAGAGAACGTGGACGTATGGACTCTGGAAGGTGAAGATATTCCAGAAAATACAGTTTGTGCCTCCTACGACCCGCCCCAACCGTCTTGCCCGTCTGTGGATCCTGCACAATACAAGTATCAGAAGAAAATGAGACAAACAGGCCCGCCATGCATAAAGAGCTAATAGAAATTAAATTCAAGCACAATTGTGGAGCCACATAGACGGGACCAAGTGTTAGACGACCAGATGGATCATTTTGTGGGGTAATAGAGCCATACTGAGTAATGGACAATGGTTGTCCAGCAGCTGTGTAGATAGGAGGAAGAGAGGATGAAGTAAAGACAGAGGATAAAAGTGAGGCATTACAAGTCATATGAAAGGAACAACCAGAGTCAAAAATCCAGAGATCATTCATACCAGAGACTGAAGGATTAGCTGAAGAACCAGCAAAATGCATACCAGAGAGTTGTGCGGCGGATGTAGAGGTGATATGTTGAAAAGCATCAAGTTGACGGCGAAGACTTTCAATAGCTTGAATAGTAGAGTCTGAAGTAGTAGAAGGTATAGCATTGGCCAACAATCCTGGTGTACGAGAGGGTTGAGACTGAGGGGGTCGCCGACCACGTCCAGTACCTGAGGAACGTAACTCAGGATGAAGCTTGAAGCATGTCTCAATGCGGTGTCCTTCCTTCTTACAATATTTGCAAGAGAGCTTAGATCGAGCCTGTGGAGAGGGAGCCTGTGGAGAAGTATAATTCATAACAGGAGCAGTGACAGGTACAGACAAAACAGTCTCGAGTGAAGAGGTAGGAGTGTCTGTTGACAAATTGAGTCGTGCTGTCTGCTGCCGGGTCTCATAAGCAGTGAGAGCTCCCATAACTGAGGCCAAAGTCGGAAATTGAGGCTGGTGAAGTAGTTGATCAGCCATAGTTGAATATTCAGGAAGGGACTGAAACAATTGATGCACCTCATGCCGTTCGTACCAGGCTAGCCAGTCTTCATATGTGGAATTACGTCCAGGAAGCATGGAGCGTAACTCTGTCCAAAAAGCTTGCATTTGTCCAAAATGGGACTGCAGAGATGAACTACCTTTGCGTTGTAGAGAAATGCGTTGCAGAAGATATGCCTCCCGTGCACCCGAGCACTCAGTGAAACGCTCAGTGAGACGAGTCCACATGGCCTGAGCAGAGGGAAGCGAGCCAATCTCGACAGTGAGACCAGAGCCAACACAGCGAGTGAGATAATCCATAACACGAAATTCCTGCAATTGCCACTCTGAACTCTCCTTGACATAGAGAGCACGAGCAGTCTGAAGATCGACATCACCACTGCCAGAGGCAATAGTACTGGATGAAGCAACAGTGCTGATGGACGGTGGAACTGGTCCCGTACTGGTGAGATGATCAAGCAAACCAGCGCCACGCAAGGCATTGGTGACAATGGTGGACCACCCTGCCCAGTCACTTTGATCATTGAGGGGCAAAGGTGGTTTGGGAATCTTCTCTGAAGGAGCCATAACAGCAATCTTGAGACGTTAAGATGTCGAGATGCTGTTACTAATGTCGTTCGTTTGAGGCCGAGAGACGGCTTGAAACGACGATGCCGTTAATTTGAGACCGAGAGACGGTCTTGAAACGACAATGCCGTTAAAATAGAACCCGAAGGTTAGAATGAAACCCGAAGGTTTAAAATAGAACCCGAAGGTTAGAATGAAACCCGAAGGTTTAAAATAGAACCCGAAGGTTAGAATGAAACCCGAAGGTTTAAAATAGAACCCGAAGGTTAAACGAGAACGCGAAACGCGTTAAGAGGCCGCAAAACGACAAGGCCAAAATATCTGGCAGATGAACGCCAAATAATTAAAAATAAAAATAAAAAAAATAAAACATTAAACGGCTGCAAAGCAATAAGGCCAAGATTTGGCAAAAGAACGCAAAAGCGTTAAAAATTTTATTGAAAGGGAAATAGCCCTAGCTCTGATACCATGTTAAAGTAAGAGAGAGAGAGAGAATCTTGGGTAAATTTCCCTTGAATTGAATATTGAGTGTGCACATATATTTATACAAGTAGAGGAGTGTGAGGTTTGTTCTCCCAAGCAATGTGGGACTAAAACCCACTACAATACACTATTATCAACAAGTGGAAATTGTATTCTTCATTGTATAACTCATTACAACTTTCACTAGTACAAAACTGGTCTGTCCAAACGGTTGGAACCGTTTGGGAAAACAGTATTCCAAACGGTTACAACCGTTTGGACAAAAAAAAGAACCGTTTGGACTAAAGTCATTGGGGATGAGTCTGCCCCAATGGTGACCCAAACGGTTACAACCGTTTGGACAAAGACCCAAACAGTTACAACTGTTTGGATTGTATCCCAAACGGTTGTAACCGTTTGGGACTGCAATATATGCCAAACGGTTTCAACCGTTTGGACAAATACTTGTCCAAACGGTTAAAACCGTTTGTACAATTTTAGGCCAAACGGTGGAAACCGTTTGGCCAGATATTTGGCCAAACAGTTTCAACCATTTGGCCTATTAATTTTAATATTTTTGCATTTCAGCTATTTTATTTATTTACCTGCTTACATTTATAACATACACATCTAACACAATGATTACTCAATATCTCATAATAAAATTAAAAACATATACATACACAAAAATATCTCAAGTAGTGCTACAAATCCAATATTATATATACATACACAATGATTATTCAATATCTCACAATGAAAAGCATCCAATATTATATATTTGTCTCTAATATCCAAAATGTCTCATACATCCAAAATATAAAATAGGAAAAAAGTGCATCTTCCTCTGTGGCTGAATCGACCCCTGATAAGGTTGCCTCCTTGATGACTCGATTCTACACGATACAAAGTAGTCAACTGTAAGTCGACAATGCAAAAGTAGATATATTTAAGAAAAAAATAAAAACAAAATAGAAGTATGATTATAGCATAAAAGCAATTCAATCCTCGATTAGAATTATAGCAACGGAAGTGTAGATGATTGACAATACTCAAAATAGAAAAGTAGATATAAATGCTTCTCGTATGTGTTCTGCTTTGCATGATCAGCATCTAGTCTAAACAATAATATGATAAAAAATGTTCACAATATGAATAATACTCAACATTTGATAGGAAAAAAGTTTACAGTATGAATAATACTCAACATTTGATATTCGCAGATCAAACATTTAAAAAAAAGTTTTAACTCCAGTACAATAGAGATGTAAAATAAGTTAATCAACAAACTAGGAAAAGAAATAGAAATGAGTTTCGCAAACAAAGAATAAAGTGAAACGAATAAATTAAAGACACTGGTTAATGATCTAAACAAGTTACATTTTCTTAGACAAACAAAATTATATCCTCTTTAACTCTATTTGACCTCTTATATACATTTGGTTACTTGCCAAAACACTGGCAGGTTAATGTTTATCTTTTCTGCCAAAATTATATACATCACTCTCTTTTGATTTCCTACAAAATAATAGCAGCAGGCGTGATAATAAAAATCATACAATTACGATTCACAAGCTCTTAAGTGCGCATAGAATGAGGATCATGCTCAATCCAATTCTCACTAACAATTTTCTTAAAGTCCACCTTGTTTTCATCCTTTTGTACAAGTCAGAAATAATCAGTCAGCAAAACTATCTAAAATATATGACATTAGTCAAGAGTTAATGTATGCATAATAACATTATTACCTTTTCATCATCAAAATCATGTATTTCAGCATCTGAAGAAAAAGGTGTAATATATTATGAAGCTGAAATTTAGCATCTGAAAAGAATAGCATGCCAATTAGCAAATTTCCCATTGTGTTTACCTAAAGTTTACCAACATAAAAGAGTATCAAAAATTAGAAGTCAATAGTCAAGATGCTTGAGTATAAATTAACATAACTAGTTTACATTTAGTGTGAATGCATAATGATATTGAATCAGAGTCCTGATCAAAGAAATATAAGGTCAAGCTAAAAAGTAAAGATATCAAACATTTTAGTTTCACATAATCAAAGTTGAAGTACCTTGCAGATTCGCATCCTGTAGAGATTATAAGAGATCCATACTTGAGGAGTTTCCCTGAAGATGTAGTTAGGGTTTGTGCTTCAGTATCAAGGCCTACTACTGGATCTTGATATAAAACCTTCAAAGCTAAGTTTAATTAATTTCAATAAGTTTGGATATCTAACAGAAAAGTGGGGGCAGTAGGATAAAACCATAGCTATAAAGCATGTTCAAACATTTAATTAATTTGCTTGCACAAATGCAAACATGCAAGCATAATTTGAACGAAAGGGAAAATGCAGTGATGTATACTCATCACCATTGTATTCGTCAACGATCTATCTGCTACCCGTTCAAACGAACTAGAGAAGAAGAGAATTTAGGAAAGGAAAAAAAACTATTGTTTAATAGAGACGAAGAAGAACTCACAAAGTCTATTTAGAGGACCTAAATCTTTGGTAAAGATTGGGTTCACCAAATCAATTAAATGAAGGAGGAAAAAAACCATAAAATCTGCTGGGAGTTGAGGAGGAGGAGGAGGAGGAGCTAAATCCTTTTGAAGGTTTTGATTAATAGAGCTAAAAAGGAACACGCACAACAACTAATATGTGCAAATACAACTAAATCACTATAATTAGTAGTAAAACAGGTAAACATTTGGAAAAAAACAGATCAATTTCGTGAGAGAAGGAAAAGTATCAACTTCATGATTAAAATTAGAGCATGCAGTAGAAATCTAAATGGAATCAGTTAATTAAAAGATCAAACAAGCGCATCATGCATGCATCTAGAATTCCTTTATGGAATAATCGATTTATCAGTTAAAAATTCAAAGAAATAGAACAATCAAACAACGAATTAGGCGATTCCTAACACCGAACAATCAAAATCCTAACAAGGAATCAGATAACAGGCGATCAATTGATCGATCGACCAAAACCCTAATTAAGTGTGATCCGATCGCAAACAAGTGTGATCATAAAATAGAGAGAGGAATCAGGGTTTCATACAAGGCCAAAAGCTAGCACGAAGGGAAAAGGGATATAAATTACCAGCTTCAACTGGAGGACGTTGGCGCGATTCTGGGGCTTCGTTCGGGCCTGGACGGCCGCGTCCTTATTGCGCATAAACGGATCATTATAATCTCCCATCTTCGAAATCGAAGAACTAGGGTTTTGATGCTCATATCTCGCTTCTTCTTCTTCTTCCTTCGAATCTCTTCAGATGCGGCGAACGAAGATGAGGCGAAGATGAGGTGAGTTGGCCGACGGCAGCGGTCGGACTTCGACGGGGTCGGATAAGGCGAAGACGAGGGGGGATTTGAGAGTGCGGTGTTGAAATTTTTGGGATGACTTTAATTGGGCGCCGGGACGAAAATTTTGGGATAACTTCAATTTGGCGCTGGAATGAAAATTTTGGGGGGAACGAAAGGAAAAAAAGGTTTTTACTATTTTCTTTTTTAACTAATAAAAACTCCCAAACGGGTTAAACCGTTTGGGTTGCGATATCCCAAACGGTTAAACCCGTTTGGTTTAGCCGTTTGGGATTTTTCAGCAACCCAAACGGATTTACCTGTTTGGGTTTATTCTCCCAAACGGTTATATCCGTTTGGACTATTTTTACTTGTCCAAACGGTTGTAATAACCGTTTGGACAGAGCTGTTTTGTACTAGTGTTTGATTGTTACAACAAGTTCAAAAAGATCAGTCTTTTTATAAGACATTTACACAATGAAAATAAAAATTACAACTCTAGTCAAAACAAACGCAACGGGTGTTTATCACCCGCTGCTTGCGTGGAATCTTGGCCTGTGATGAGGACGTTGATATCCGTGGACCACCAAACGATCAGATCAGATCCGGAGCTTCGTTGATTCGCGAAGGAATCAAGAAACCGAAGCAGTTATCTCGGCAACGGCGAGATAACCACTCTTCTCGAGATCACCGCAACGGGGCGATCTCAAGGAAGGAACCAGGAAGTGTAGATTTGACGAGCTCCTCTTCTTTATGCTGACGAACTCTATCCGATCTCTCATCCTCCTCTCTGAAATTCGTGGCTCTTCAGTCCTCAATTCGGCAGGGCTTCGCCGACGCTCGAGAATTCCAGATCTAAAAAAATGAAGGCCCTGGGGCTGTATTTATAGGCTAAGGGGCCCCTGTTTTCAGATAAGAACGGTCGATTCCCTCTTATCCTCAGTTGTAACCACTTAACCACATTCTTAGATAGATTCAGATCAGTTAGAACAAATCCAGGTGGTTAACATCGAAAAACGACTCAAAATAACCAAAAACAGCATTCTGAGGGTTATGGACACCCGTGGGTGTCTCGGCCTGGCCGAGACACCGGTGAGTGTCTCGGTTTGGCCGAGACACCTCTGAGTATCTTGGCCAGACCGAGACACCAGTGAGTGTCTCGGGTATTTTAGCTCTAACTTCCTCATATGACCTCTAAATGACCTGATTATAGATGCATTAGAAATCTGACAAAGAGGTCTACAACTTTCATGTTTTGAGTTTCTTCAGATTCTAATCAGATCATGGACAAAATCATCATTCTTCTCCAAGACACCAACACTGTCTCAGAATTCTGAGGTAGTTTATACTATCTTTGGTATTTTGGCTTTATCTTTCTCATATAATCTCTAAATGACCTTATCCAAGATGCATTAGAATGCTAACGAGGAGATCTAACAACTTTCATGTTTTAAAGTTTCTTCAGATTCGAATCAAATCATGGCCAAAATCGTTCTATAAGGTCTGAGACACCTTTGGGTGCCTCGGCTTGGCCGAGACACCAATGGGTGTCTCGGCCAATCCGAGACACCTCTGGGTGTCTCCGCTTGGCCGAGACATCTTAGAGTGTCTTGGCTAAGCTGAGACTCTTTTGGGTGTCTCGGGTTGGCCGAGACACCTCTGGGTGTCTCGCCGAGGCCCGGGACATAATCCTGCTCGTTCCGTCCATTTTCGCCGTATCTTTGTCGTTCGAACTCGAAATTATGCGATTCAAGATGTGTAGAAAAGCCGTCGAGAAAATATACAAGATCCCATGATTGAATCGTCTATGGAGTGGATGGGATATGGAAGGCATTTCGTCTTTTGTAAGTGACGTGGAGCTCCCGATCAGTTCGTTTCCTTGTTGTTCTGCAGTTCCGTTGCTTCACATAGTTCGTCGACTCACTTCATGAGCTTGTCAACGTCAAATGAGCTTCTATGACTCGAATAGCAACATTCATCGTCTCCTCTCCATCTCGAGCTGTGTGCGGGGACCTATAGGTAATTTTTGACGCCTACTGATACCCCCTCCAAAGTGTTTCAGTCTCGTTTCTTTTATAGATGAGCCTGAAATACTTTGGATATGAACGGTCTAATCTTCAGTCGGTGTAAAAGGACCTCTAGTTAGCTTTGATTTTTGACTCCTTCGATTTTCAATTTATTCGATATTTTGACGAATAGCTGAAGTTCTCCCGGCGCTTCATTCATCGTCTGGCCGTCGTCGAAATCTTGAATCAAAACTGGTGAATTGATTTTAGCTCGTATCATTGAGTTGACTTTGAACTAACCATCTTCATCACGATATATTGACTTGCGTTGGCTTTTATCGCAATGCGTTGACTGGTGTTGACCTAGAGTTACGCGTTGACCGGTGTTAACCTAGGGTTTCGGATCGCCCGACGTTGATTTTTTCATCACAACGCGTTGACTAGCAATGACCTAGGGTTTCGGATCGCCAAACGTTGACTTTTTCATCACAACGCGTTGACTGGCATTGATCTAGGGTCACGTGTTGACCGGCGTTGACCTAGGGTTTCGAATCGCCAAACGTTGACTTTTTCGTCACAACGCGTTGACTAACATTGACCTAGGGTCACACGTTGACCGGCTTTGACCTAGGGTTTAGATCATCAAACGATGACTTAGGGTTACGCATTGACCGGCGTTGACCTAGGGTTACGTGTTGATCGGCGTTGACCTAGGGTTTCGAATTGTCCGACGTTGACTTTTCGTCACAACGCGTTGACTGACGTTGACCTAGGGTTATGTGTTGACCGGCGTTAACCTAGGGTTTCGGATCGCTCGCCGTTAACACGGTTTATACTCGTACATCTACTAGAGTATACATAGTTTAAGCTCTTAAGGTATTGAAGCATGGCAGTCCTAAATATCGAGCTACATGACCAACTATTAAAGTTATTTCATCTGTAGGTATAGATCTTATCCTGAAGTTTGTTGGATGCTCAAGTCATGAGACCAACTAATGAGGCTGGTGCGTCAATGACTCTTGCATATATAGGATTTTTGGCAAACCCTCAGTCATCAACGGGTTTGATGAGCCTTTACTGACTACCGTTTGAGTCGGGCTAGCATGCAAATTATTTAAGTCCGTTCCGCATGTGACGTTGTGCTAAAAGAGTTAACTTTTTTAGTGATATGATATTGAATATGTAGACTTTATTTCTCATGGGAATAGACTACCCGACAGCATGTATCAGATGCAGACTCAGGATTTTTGGTAAATCCTCAGCCATCAACAGATTTGATGTGCCTTTACCGATTACCGTTTGAATCGGACTTGCATGCGGATTGTTTAAGTCTGTTCCGCATGTGACGTTGTGCTAAAAGAGTTAACTCTTTTAGTACTATGATATTGATTACGTAGACTTTTTCTTTCTTACGGGAATAGACTACCCAGCAACGCGTGTTAGGCATTGACTTATCCCTTCTTAGGATTCGAGATAAAAATCCCCAGACTTGGATTCTGGTGTCTTCTTCAATCGGTGAAAGACTAAACCAGCAACGGGTGTTAGGAGTTGACTTATCCCTACTTAGGATTCGGGATAAAATTCAACGCGTGTATAAGATACAGATTACGGAGTTGAAGGATGGTGTCGAAAAATGGGAGAGGAAGAATTTTATATTCTATCTCCCAAAACTAAAGAGGAAGAATTTTATATTCTATCTCCAGGTGCCAAAGAAACTCGAAGTGGGATCTCCACCCTAAGAATTCGGAAAAGTGAAACTAGGAGTGGGATCTCCACTCCGAGAATCGAAAAGATTCAAGCAACCCTTAACTTTTATAGGATTGGTTGCTTAATCCAAGAAAAGAATTTCTCATTTATTGAGGTGAAATTCTGATTTTGGCCCTAACTTTTATAGGTTTGGCCGAATAGGAAAATGTGGAAGTCTTTCGTTTATCGAAAGGAGCATTCCGGTCTTGGTCCTAACTATCTGTAGGTTCGACCAAGTGAGGTTGAAGGTAACCCTAACTTTTATAGATTTAATTGCAAATTGAAAGTGGACCTCTCATTCATGGAAGGAATCGAGAGGGGATTTTGGTTGTGGTCCTAACTGTTTAAAGGTTTGACCAAGATGGGAATTTGAGACGACCCTAACTTTTTAAATATTTGATTATTCAATTTGTGGACCTCTCGTTCATGGAAGGAATCAAGAGGGGATTTTGGTTGTGGTCCTAACTATTTAAAGGTTTGACCAAAATGGGAATTTGAGACGATCCTAACTGTTTAAAGGTTTGATCGTTCAATTTGTCCAAAATGGGAATTTGAGACGATCCTAACTGTTTAAAGGTTTGATCGTTCAATTTGTAGACCTCTCGTTTATGGAAGGAATCACGATCCTAACTGTTTAAAGGTTTGATCGTTCAATTTGTAGACCTCTCGTTTATGGAAGGAATCGAGAGAGGATTTTGGTTGTGGTCCTAATTGTTTAAAAGTTTGACCAAGATGGGAATTTAAGATGACCCTAACTGTTTAAAGGTTTGATCGTTCAATTTTTGGACCTCTCGTTCATGAAGGAATCGAGAGGGGATTTTGGTTGTGGTCCTAACTGTTTAAATGTTTGACCAAGATAGAAATTTGAGACAATCCTAACTATTTAAATGTTTGATCATTCAATTTGTGGACCTCTCGCTCATGGAAGGAATCGAGAGGGGATTTTGATTGTGGTCCTAACTATTTAAAGGTTTGACCAAGTAGACAGTAGGAGTGGGAGTACAAATCATAGTAGGAATGTTGACTTGTACAAGTCACTCAGAAGGGGGCTCCTGGTATTAAGTGACAAATACTTAACACGGAGGGGTTCGACAATCGTCAATGATCAGGATATTAAAATTCTGAATACTATGTCCTGACTCTAACAATGAGAATGTTGAGTGCACAGACGTAGTGGGAGTTTGAGTGGGAGTTTTTTATTCATCACCTTCTTGTAGTGACCGGGTTATCCCTAAGAATACACTATATAGAATTCTCTCGGGAACTTCCCGTTACATGAATTATCCACCTCCAGCTTTCTTCACGAAACTGGGTTTAACATTGTACTCAGTTGCATGACCGGGTTATCCTTAAGAATACCATGCATGGCACTCTCCAAGAACTTCCCATGAAAGAAAGGAAACAGTTTAGACTCATATACCTATTGGAGTGTCCAAGAGCAGTTTAACCTCTTATACCGGTTCGAGGATTGAGAAGCAGTTTATACTCGTATACTCTTCGGAGTGGTGCACCGTCATTCGGCTTATTCTAGCTTTATAGCACCAGAGTCGATTAGAGCTTGAATCTTGTTCTTTAGACTGAAACAAACCTCAGTAGGATGGAGAACCCTCCTGTGATACACATCGTAAATAGGGTCTGTAATCCTCTTAGCTCCCTCCTGATCCTTAGTAGGTGGTAGTTCAATCTCACCGTTATTCAGGAGGTACTCGAAAATATCCGAAACTTCCTCATCCTTGAATGACTGAACCACCAGTGCTTCATTATCGGATATAATGCCCAAGTGGGACTTGAAGTAGATCAAATATTGAGTGGGCGAGCCCTTCCCGTCGAACGGCATGAAGTTGATCAAGTTGAATTTGACCGGATACGGGATCGACTCCCACTCTCTCGGGTAAGGACACAAAATGCTGGTCTTCTTTACCTCTCGAGCAGACATCAGAGCGTTGATTTTACTCTCGAGATCCTTTATCTTTTCATCCTCATCTATATCATGCTTCGGACGATTTCTGAGAGAAACAACGGGATCACCCCCAGCGTTGTTATCTTCGGTTGGACCATCCTAGCGTTATTGTTGTCGGGAGGGATATCAATGTTGATAGTCTCATTCGGTTCTGGATCACTATCTATTGTATTAACTTGTTCTACTGCAACGTTGCGATGACTGGACTCGCCAATCTGTCTTGATAAAGCTTGAAATTGCAGGTCATGTAACTCCCTCATCCGTTGTATGTTCAGTTCTATTTCAACCTTAAACTCTTCTTTCTGCTTAGCGAGAGCATTTTCGATCATCTGAGTTATTTGGTCAGGAGTGATGGTGAGCGCTTCACGGGATTGCCTTGGGCTGGATACAGTAGCATTTGAAGCAATTGCGGAGCAAGCGTCTGACGCTTCGTCATCTGAGGATAATCCTCTATTCATCCTTTGATAATCCCTACGTCTAGTGGTTCCCGATCATAAACGAGTCAAACGATGCGATATGAGGGGATCAGAATTAGAAGGTCGAATCGACTTTCCCTTATCAGCCATGTTGATGGTGACCACGGATTGTTTAGGTCCTATAGCTTCTAGCTGGAGCCGAGATATTAATTGAGCTATTCCCGAATTGACTCTTCTTCCTGGAGAAAAGTTAGGGCTAGACCCGCTTGAAACCATCGGAGACTTTTCCTTGTTGACCATGTTAATGATAACTTCTAGGAATTCATCATCTTGAATGACTGATCTTCTTTTGTAAAAACGCCTTGATTTGGGTTTCGACGCTTCAGAGGAAAGCCTTTGGAACACCGAGACCCTCTGTGGAGCGGTCTTGGGGCAGCTACACGCTGATAATACTACCCTGATAAGTTTGGTACATGAACAATGAAAGTCCGCTTCTCGGGTACTTCTCTTTCGAGATTTATTAGTACCCTCAGCCTGATAGTACAACTCATCGACGTTGCGGTCAGAGCAACCTATCGACTGTTGGTTTGATTCCTTAGGTGGAACGCTGTTGTTTGTTCGGCGCGTCTTCTTCTGAATAGGTAGTGTTTTATTGGCTTTAGCAGGAGTCACACGTTTGGAATTACACCCGTGTGAGGGTGAAATTTTAACGGGTTCCTGGTTTTGTGCAAGCACCCGCACGTGGGTAGTTACAGGAATCAACTTGTTAGGAGGTCGTGTATGACCCCCAATCCGGATGGTTACTCATGGTTGCTTCAACGGTCCCAAGCGTTCCTTAACAGGCGCTTTGCCTTGATCTTCGTGTAAAGGACCCAGTCGATCCTTTAACAGAATTCTAAATTTGGAGAGATCCACAATGTCGTCGGGTTTCACCGAAGGTGCGGGAGCAATAGGAGCGAGATCTGAAGTTGACGAAGGCTGGGGAACAGCCTCGGATCTGGAATCAAGCAAGAGACACGTTTGGTGTCTCTTGTCGGGTAGAGGTGCTGTTTTGGCCTTCAGCACCTCCTTCTGCTGTAATTTCTAAGCTTCTTGTACGAGAATATATGCGTGCGCAAGTAGTGCGCGACGTTTTTGGATATGCTCCTCGATAGTAGAACGGGTTCGTTTGACACGAACCCATTTGTTAGTTGACGATTGGGAGGAGGACCCTGATGCTTGTTGTGACGACGGCTTAGCCACTTGGCGCTTTTTGAACTCTAGATCCGCTTGGTAGCAAAGTCCGTCCACTTGCTCCAAAGCATTGGCAAACTGACGAGCAAGACGTTGACGATGCCTTTGACGAGCCCTCTTCGACAAATTTGGAACGCCATCAACAGTCGACTTCTTGATCGAGGAGGAGTTCAGATCTGCAGATCTAGCTTCATTAGATGCCGACGGATCATTGCGAGGTGCAACTGCAGTAGCCGCGATGGAGAGATCGTCTTCTTTGGTCTTCAGATCTGAAGACCAGCGGATCTTCCTAGAGGACGAGGCCTTCCTGCACTTGCGAGGAGAGGTGGATCTGGAGGAGGAGGAGGAGACGTACTCCTCGAACTTCTGCTGGTCGAACTCATATTCGGCCTCTTCATTTACCAGGATCTTGATCGCTGGTTGTGTCACGACAGCTTCGGCAGCGAAGCTGTTAGCTCCTACTGTGGTCGCCAGCTTGTTTGAGTGGAAAATTATATTCTTCATTGTATAACTCATTACAACTTTGATTGTTACAACAAGTTCAAAAAGATCAGTCTTTTTATAAGACCTTTACACAATAAAAATAAAAATTACAACTCTCGTCAAAACAAACGCAACGGGTGTTTATCGCCCACTGCTTGTGTGAGATCTTGGCCTGTGACGGGGACGTTGATATTCGTGGACTACCAAACGATCAGATCAGATCTGGAGCTTCGTTGATTCGCGAAGGAATCAAGAAACCGAAGCAGTTATCTCGACAACGGCAAGATAACCACTCTTCTCGAGATCACCGCAACGGGGCGATCTCAAGGAAGGAACCGAGAAGTGTAGATCTGACGAGCTCCTCTTCTTTATGCTGATGAAATCAATCCAATCTCTCCTCCTCCTCTCTGAAATTCATGGCTCTTCAGTCCTCAATTTGGCAGGGCTTCGCCGACGCTAGAGGATTCCAGATCTGAAAAAATGAAGGCCATGGGGCTATATTTATAGGCTTAGGGACCCCTGTTTTTGGATAAGAATAGCCGATTCACTCTTATCCTCAGTTGTAACTACTTAACCACGTTCTTGGATAGATTCAGATCAGTTAGAACAAATCTAGATGGTTAACGTCGAAAAACGGCTCAAAACAACCAAAAATAGCATTCCGGAGGTTGCGGACACTCGTGGGTGTCTTGGCTTGATCGAGACACTCATTCGGGTGGCCTCAGACCTCGGCCTAGCCGAGACACCTCTGGGTGTCTCGGCCTGGCCGAGATACCAGTGAGTGTCTCGGGTATTTTGGTCCTAATTTCCTCATATGACCTCTAAATAACCTGATTCTAGAAGCATTGGAAGTAGAACAAAGAGATATACAACTTTCATGTTTTACATTTCTTCAGATTCAAATCAGATCATGGCCAAAATTGTCATTCTTCTTCAAGACACCAACACTATCTCGGAATTCTGAGGCGGTTTATACTATCTTTGGTATTTTGACTTTATCTTTCTCATATGATCTCCAAATGACCTGATCCAAGATGAATTGGAATGTTAACAAGGAGATCTACAATTTTTATGTTTTGAGTTTCTTCCTATTCAAATCTAATCATGGCCAAAATCGCTCTACAAGGTTCGAGACACCAATGGGTGTCTCGGCCAATCCGAGACACCAATGGGTGTCTCGGCCAATCCGAGACACCTTTGGGTGTCTCAGTTTTGCCGAGACACCTTAGAGTGTCTTGGCCAAGCCGAGACACCTTTGGGTGTCTCGGGTTGGCCGAGACACCTCTGGGTGTCTCGCCGAGGCCCGGGATGTAGTCCTACATGTTCCGTCCGTTTTCGCCGTATCTTCGTCGTTCGAACTCGGAATCATTCGATTCAATATGCGTCGGAAATCCGTCGAGAAGATCTACAAGCTCCCATGATTGAATCATCTGTGGAGTGGATGGGATATGGAAGGTATTTCGTCTTTTGTAAGTGACGCGGAGCTCCCGATAAGTTTGTTTTCTCGTTGTTCTGCAGTTCCGTTGCTTCACATAGTTCGTCGACTCACTTCATGTGCTTGTCGATGTCAAATGAGTTTCTATGACTCGAATAGCGACGTTCATCGTCTCCTCTCCGTCTCGAGCCGTGTGCGGGGATCTATAAGCAATTTTTGACGCCTACAACACCTAGTTAGGAAAATTCCAAAATTCCTGAGTCCAGTGACGAAAGTCATTTTTGATCTTATGTCTTTGGATATTTCGATCTATTGACAACTGAAGACTCAACAAAGAAGAAAAAAAAATCAGATCAATTACCTTTTTATCACCCTATGAAAAGCTTTCCTACTGATATCAAGAAAAAATATGTTTGGTAGTGACAGTGCTAAAGCCCTTGAAGATTTCTCAAATTAAAACCTTCGCTATCTCGTGAACACACCGACAAGCTAAGTTGAAATGAAAGTCTAAAGAACCAAGCTCCAGCCTCACCATTCAGTATTCACCATCCAATTACACAGGCAACAACTAACGATCCTATTCAGTTGGAATCCTCAACATTACGTCTTGGTTTACACAAGGGAGTACAAACGAGCTCTACAAGAAAACTCATGTTATCATTTGCAATGACGAAATTCTTGTATTATTCGGAAAGATTGAAAGAAAGAAAACATGTGCCCAGTGCAACCCCCTATTTATTTAACACTACAACTATACAAAAGTCAATCAAAGTTTTTCAAAAAAAAAAAACAAAGAAAGAAAGAAAGAAAAAAGTTTCATTTTTTTATTCTATACAACAAAGTAAGCGCATTCTAGCAACACACATGCTCCGTTTGGGGGGCATTTGTTGATGTATACTTTTGTCAAATAAAAAAATAATATCAAGTTTCGCATAATATGTATGTATGTGTAAAAAATGTATATAGGGAACAAATATATTTATCAGCCTAATCTCCTCACGCCAATTAATTAACACTACATAGTCTCACATAAATACCAGACAAATAAGTGGTTTCAAATTTGCCAAATGGCTAACGGAGACCATCCTCATCAATCCAGGCAGAGAGAGGCCCTCTTCGCCAACTCCATCAGGATCCGAACGCAGCAACAACCGAGCATACAAACGTCAATAACAATAAAAACAATAACAACAACAAAAAGCCTCAGCTCCTGCGGACTCTCATTCCCCCTTCAGCACGGAAATGAAACAGAGAGAAGAAAGCAAAGCTACAAAGAATCAAAAGCAAACAAAGGCAAAGGAGTAGCGTATCTAATATTTTCGTTTAATTATTAATTTCTGCCTTTCGCTTTGCTTCAGGCCATTTTTTTTTCTGAGAACATGAGGAGATCGAGAGGCTAAAGAAATCATGATGCCACATATAACAACATTTCCATCCACTTGAAAGAGCAATACTGCCATCTCGATGCTGATCATTAGATTGCGAAGCCTTTGCCGTTGATACTTGAAGCTTCCGCTTTTGCCTTTGCCCTCTTCCACCTACCGTCACCCTCATCATCGAAGCCCAACCCAAAATAGCTACGCCTCCACGGTGATTAGACCATGAAGCCGTCGCCATAGACACGTGCATCGGCATTGTTGCCATACTCAAGGTACATACACAATCCCGGGAAGGGTTATTGGGAGGCCATGAAGTGGATTCTACGGTATATTAAAGACACCGTGGATGTTGGTTTGATTTTTCAGAAGAATGAGAAGACCGTACAATATTGTATTGGCTACATAGATTCAGATTATGTGGGGATCTTGACAAGCGCCGGTCTACTTCAGGATATGTATTTATATTGACAGGAGCACCAATATGTTGGAGATGTACACTTCAGTCTACAGTGGCTCCTTCTACTACAGAGGCGGAATATATGGTGGTGACTGAAGTTGTTAAGGAAGCTTTGTGGTTGCATGGATTGTTGAAGGACTTGGGGATTGTACAGGAGAACCAGGTTTATTGTGATAGCATGTCGGCTATCTATTTGACAAAGAACCAGGTTTATCATGCATGCACGAAGCATATTAATGTCATATTCCATTTTGTTCGTGATGTTTTGGATGATGGAGACGTTATATTAGAAAAGATCCACACGAAGGACAACCCTGCGGATATGTTGACCAAAGTTATTTTAGGTGTGAAATTTGCTCATTGTTTGAAGCTATTGAACATTCTTCAATGTTGAGCGCTTTTAGATGACATTTGGGTGAACTACGTTTGGCTTAATTCCTTAGGCAAGAGGATACGTATGTAGTCTTTTTGATACAGCCGGTTGGATTAGTTGATATTGATGGGGGGCGATTGTTTGAGTTTTCGTTTGGGTTCCCGACTTGTTGTGGGTTGAGTCCGTTGTCGTGGATTTACTCCATTTCTACTAGACACAACAAGTGGGACATTTGGTTGTTTTTTATGTTGGCTCAGTTTTGGGAAAAACTTCACCGAGGTGGAGAACTGAAAAAACGGTGAAAAAGTTTAGGAAATTGCACGCAGGAAACTATTTGAAAACTTGCCGGTCGACCACGAGATCAGCTGCGGTCGATCGTGCTCGCGATCGACCGGCAAAAGTGCACACTACAGGGTGCATTTTCGGATTTCTGTCCCGTCGACCGCGACGTCAAGTGCGATCGACCGTGGACCCTATAATCGATTTTACGAGTTTTCTGTCATTCTATCTGGTCGATCGTGGAGTCAAGTGCGGCCAATCGCGACTCGGGTCTGAGCCTAGGCTTTGTTTTCTGACCTGTTTTGTTTTGTGTTGATATATAACCCTAAACCTGATTAATTAGGGTTAATTAAGGACGACTTTGAATAACTTTTGAGAGAGAATTGTGCATCCTTTGAGGAAGAATTTGAGAGAGATCTAGAGAGCTTTGTTTGAGGGTTTTTGTCGAGATTGTAAACTCTATTTGTATTCTCTTTATCTCTAGTAGTAAAAACTCCCCCCTTTCTTGCCCTGTGGACGTAGGCAACTTGTCGAACCACGTAAATTCATTTGTCTTGTTGTGATTGTGATTTTCGCTTGTGTTTTGGTTGTGATCTTTCTCGTTCTTGTTCATGTACTATTTGGCTTTCGAGTTCCGCTGCGCACAACACAAAGATCATAGATATGCATAAAAAGAACAATATAATAATATCTAAAATAAATTTAAATGGAACATACTCATGTATAAATAATTTGCATGCATTCTCTTAGTTGAATCAAAATGCACAGCAAAAGAGTCAAAAGAGGACCAGATCCGAAATCACATATAACAAAAAGAAAAGATGTTCAAAAGGATAAGCTTTGCATCCAAACACAAGAACTTTAAGTTTGTCCAACATCCAAACTAAATATTGTAATTCAGTCCCCAAACTCTTGAAACTTGCAATTCAATCTTTGAATCTAAAAAATTACAAATCAGTCCTTAAATCCAAAAATATGCAATTCAGTCCTCATACTTCTAAAATTTACAGTTTACTCCCTAAAATCATGAAATTGCAGTTTATACACAAAGATTTTAAAATTACAGTTCGGCCCTCTTCAAAATTCCTGAAAATTCAAGTTCCTACAAAATTACAAGAGATAAGCTGAAAATATGTAAAAATTGCAAAAATAACACCAAATTTATGAAATTCATAAGTCCAACAAAATTGCAATTCAACTTAAAGTGTTAAAAGTGCAAAAGTATGCAGAAGCTGCTATAGTTCTAAATATCACAAAATTCAAAGCTATTCAAATCAAAATGGACCACAAAGTCTGTAAACTAAAATATAAACTCAGCCAAAATTGAGTTGATCAAAATCCAAGTTCAACTCCAAGTTCAATTCGAATAACTGAGATGCTGTTAAACTAAAACATCCAAAATTCAAATTCAAAACCCAAATAAAGTTTGAATTAAATGACTGAAATGCTGTTAAACTATAGTCCAAATCCAAACCCAAATCAAATCTAAATCAGACGACCGGAAGGTCGTTAAAATACAGTCAAAACCCAAATTCAACTCGAATTGAAATTGACCGAAATGTCATTTAAACTAAAATCCAAGTCCGAATCAAATGGCTAAGAAGTCGTTAAACTAAAAACCAAATCAATATTGACCGAAATGTTATTTAAACTAAAAATCCAAAACAAATGAACCAGAAATGGCTAAACTAAAAAGCCAAGTAAATATTGACCAAAATGTCATTTAAACTAAAATCCAAATCAAATCAAAATCAACTTGACCAAAATGTCATTTAAACTAAAATCCAATTCCAAATCAAATCGACCACTATGTCACTAAATTGGACCGCAAATCAAATCAAAACTCAAATTAAATCAACCTCCGCTCAAATCAACATCCATCTCTATATGTCCTGCTGGAATCATGTTTTAAGCTTTTCCAAATTGTATACTAGAGGTATGCCCTTAGTTAAGCCATGTAAAATTTTATCATTTTAATAAAATATCCACATTTCTGCTGTGAGTCCTCTTTGATAATTTGTTGACTCTTAATCGAAGATACTTCCTTGAGGAGGGTAATTAACAATAGACTCATGACTCTATTGGGAGCCATGGACCCCACAAAAGTAAAGCCCTATACTAATGGTGAATTTATGGATCTAAATTATTAATGTCTTAATTAGATGTTCTTCTCCACATCCAAGTTAAAGGAGACAATTTTGATCACACAAGTACATTGTTAGTATATGCTTGCTTATCTACGTGGAATTCTGTCTAGAATGATGCATTCTCGACGAAATTTTACTAGACCAACATCCTAGATGGAATACCGTCTAGGATGATCAATTTAGACGGACATTTGGCTATTCTAGATGAAAAATTCCGTCTATGATGCTCGTGAAATTACCCTAGAGGAGGTGAATAGGGTAATAAAACAATAAATGTGCAAATAATAAAATTCAATCCAACACAAGACACAAATTTAAACTATGGAAATAAATATGATAGAAAGTTAGAGAATAGTTATCCAAATTGGCACGTTGATATGTTCACGAGGTTCGGTCCGCACGACCTACGTCCCCCGACCACCTCTCCCGATGGTAATCCACTAATCACACCCGGTTTGAAAGCCGGAACTTCTTCACATCGATCTCCCTCAAGATCTCACAATCCATACAATGATCTTCTCGAGATCAAGCTCTCCACAAAATACAACTAAATGAAAGAATCTCTCTTACAACAATCCTATGGCAAGGATTAAGAGAAGACAATTGAAGCTTGGGTTGTGGGATTTGAAAGTGTAAAACTAAAATCGAATAGAACAGAAGTTTTTACTCAAAACACACAAAAACATAAACTTAAGGATTTTTTTTCTTGCTAGCTTTGTTGCTGAACAAATGTGGGCTAGAAGATATATATAGGCACTTAAAACAATAGCCTAAATCCCAAGAAATCATCAAAACCAAAAAATCCCTAAAATCCCAGAGTCCGAAAATTTGACCGTTACAGTACTTTCGGTCAACCGATAGACTATGGTCGGTCGACCGATAATATGATCATTGGCAGACTAAAACTTTGCAAGCCCGTTTGGTCGACTAACAATGTTGTATCGATCGACTGAACCTACGCCATCGGTTGACCGAACATTATGTGTCAGTCAACTGATGACCGATTGTTTGCAGGGTCTGTAAACAGGCCTTTTGGTCGGTCGACCGACGAGTAAAACCCGATTGACCGGAAACGGATACTTCTAGACACAGTGATTTTAATTGAAAATCTAATTTTATAAATTCAAAATAAAATAACAAATAAACTCTAAAAATAGTAAAATTTTGGGGAATGATTATAAATATGAAAACAAACGTGCTTGAGAAGAATTTTTTAAAATCTCATTTATTGTTTGTAAAAACTCACTATTTTGTAAAATGGTTAAAAACATAAGTGTGTGTGAATGATCCCAAAGTGCTTCAAAAGTTATCTACGTAAAAAACATGCCTACATTATGATCTAGAGAAAAAGTAAAAATATAAATATCTCTTATGATAGCGTACAAAGCTTAAATGACGATATTTTCCAAATATTGTTGATGAAGTTCATCTATATATATTGCTCTTGAAAGCTTCTCTTAATCAAATTGTCTCCACCTCCAAGGATATCATCGTTATAGCTCATATTTCATCAAACCTCTAATAATAACACTAAATTGCTTGATAGAAGACATCCTGCGTTATATCACTCAACAAGCAATTAGTACCAATAATGGGTTTTGTAAATCATCATCAAAACAAGAGACCTAACAATCTCCCCCTTTTTGATGATGACAAACCGCCATTACAAGGGAGCATAAATAAAGTGAAATTTCAACTTATAGATAGTTGATCCCCCTATCTATAAGACTCTCCCCCTATCTATGTGCACAAAGGATAGGAGATTTTTCTTCCTCTTTGTCAACATCAAAATGGGGTAATAAAAATGATATACATGTTATAAAACTCATAAGATACTTCTCTAAGTGCTGGCCTACCCGTGTCACATTCCTCAAATGCTCGAAATTACTACATCTCCCTAGGATTTACAACTGATGTCACTCCTCTTGGAATTGACTTCGGTCTCTCCCAACCACTCCTCTAAGTATCCTTGTGCGTTCAAACATTTTATAACAATGAGTGCAAATAATAAAATATTAAGATATGAAAATGTTAAACCAAAAACCAAGAGCAAGAAAAAACATCAAAACAAACAATAAAAGGATGCACATGCCTAAATCATTTCTTATACGACAAAAATCTTCTTCACTAAGAGGTTTGGTAAAAATATCTGCTAATTGTGATTTAGTATCAATATAAATAAGTGATACATCTTTCCTCTCTACATGATCACGTAAGAAATGGTGGCGTACATTTATGTGCTTGGTTCTAGAATGTAAAACGAAATTTTTTGAAAAATATATGGCGCTAGTATTATCACAAAATATCTTTGTATCATGAAAATGTAAATCAAAGTCTACTAAATTTTGTTTCATCCATAATAATTATGTACAACATAAGCCGACGATAATGTATTCCTCTTTCGTAGCGGATATGGCAACATAATTTCATTTCTTGAAAGACCAAAAAACAAGTGAATTGCCTAAGAAATGACATGTTCCACTAGTACTCTTGCGGTCTACTTTGTATCCGGTAAAGTCGGCATCATAATAATCATAAACATCAAAATTTGTATTCTTTGGATAAAACAAACCAAGTTTAATAGTACCATTTATGTACTTAATAATTCTTTTAACCCCAATTAAGTGAAATTTTCTAGGAGAAGCTTGAAAACGTGCACATGAACAAACACTAAATATAATATACGGTCTACTAGCGGTGAGATAAAGTAAACTACCAATTATACATTGATAAAGCTTTTGATCTACTTTCTCACCACTTTCATCCTTGTCCAATTTGATGTAGGTGCTCATAGGAGTTGGTGCATGCTTTGAGTTTGATATTCCAAATTTCTTCACCAACTCTTTAGCATATTTGCTTTAAGACACGAAGATTCCATCCTCTCTTTGTTTAACTTGGAGACCAAGAAAGAATGTAAGCTCTCCCATCATACTCATCTCAAATTGCTCTTGCCTAACTTTTAAAAAATCCTTACAAAGAATTTCATTAATAGCACCAAAAATGATATTATCAAAATAATTCTAACCAAAATAAAATCCTTGTTTCTTTTTCTAACAAATAAAATATTATCAATTTTTCCTTTTGAAAAACTATGCTTAATAAGAAAACTAGAGAGGCGAGCATAGCAAGCTCTACGATCTTGTTTCAACCCATACAATACTTTTTGTATCTGGTAAATATGATATTAGGAAAAAATGGATCAATAAAACCGGGGGGGGGGAGGGGGGGGGGGGGGTTGCTCAATATACACCTCTTCTTCAATAAAACTATTTAAAAATACACTTTTCACATCTATTTGAAATAATTTAAAAATTTTAAAATTAGCAAAGACTAAAAACATTCTAATTGACTCCATTCTTGCAACCGTTGCAAAAGTTTTGTTATAGTCAATGTCCTCCTCTTGATTGTATCCTTGAGTGACTAAACGAACTTTATTTCTAGTCGTTATGCCAAATTCATCAAGTTTATTTCTAAAAGCTCATTTTATTCCAATAATATAAAAATCTTTTGGTTTAGGAATAAGTTTCCAAACATTATTTCTTTGAAAATTATTTAATTCTTCATGCATGGCTAAAACCTAAAATTCATCATTTAAAGCATCATCAACACATTTCGATTCAATTTGGGATAAGAAAGCAATGTTACCACACTCGCTCATAGCCCTTGAGCGAGTCATAACGCCTTTACATGGGCTTCCAATGATTTGCTCCTTAGGATGATCCGGTGCAAACTTTCATGCTTTGGGGAGTTCTTCTTGATTAGATTCATGCTCTCCTTCCCCGTCCTTTGATGCAACTGTTGAGGGGGTGTCATTTATTTACAATAGTTCCATTCCACCTTCAATGTCATCATCATCCCTCTTAGGCACACAATCTTGTAAATCAATATTAGTTTCATCAAAGGTAACGTTTATAGATTCTTCAACAACTAGTGTTCGTTTGTTAAAAACTCTATAAGTCTTACTCCTTGATGCATATCCTAAAAATATTCCTACATCTATTTTTGAATCAAATTTGTCATGGTGATATTTTGTGTTCAAAATAAAAATATTTGCAACCATAAATCAATAAATAGCTAATATTTGGAGTTTTGCTATAATAAATTTCGTAAGGTGTTTTCTTGAAAATAGGTCTAATTAAATTCGATTTACAACATAGCAAGCCGTGTTGACAGCTTCCGCTCAAAAATATTTTGGCAAATCAAATGCATTCATAGTACGTGTCATCTCTTGTATGGTTTGATTTTTCCGTTTAACAACACCATTTTGTTGTTGTGTTCTTGGAGCGGAAAACATATGTCTAATACCACGATGGTCACAAAAATCACTAAAATACTTATTTTGAAATTCACCACCATGATCACTACAAATTTTTATAACTTTCAAATCTTTTTCATTTTCAATTCCTTTTACTAAATGAGAAAATTCTTCAAAACATTCATCTTTATTAGCAAGAAATATAACCCATGTAAAGCATGAAAAATCATCAACAATGACAAACACATAATGCTTTCCTCCTAATGAGGCAACACGCTTATGACCAAATAAATCAAGATGAAACAATTGTAAGGGTTTAGTGGTGGATACCTCATTTATGGATTTGAAAGAACTCTTCATTAGTTTACCTTTGGCACATTCCTCACATTGAGAATCTTTGTCAAAGGTTAAGGTAAGTAGTCCTATTACTAAGTTCTTCTTTGATAGCTTGGAAATAGGTTTCATATTAGCATGACCAAACCTTTTGTGCCAAATCTAAGGATCACCATCCATCGCGGCAAGATATTTCACATCTTGATCTACAAGCTCATTCATCTCAAAATATACACATTAGATTTTCTAAAGGAATCAAAAATGGTTTTGTTATTAAGACTAACAAAGCATTTATCCGGTTTAAAAATAATATCATAGCCTTTGTCACTAAGTTGATTAATACTAAGAAGATTGTGATTTAGTCCTTTTACTAAATAAACATCTTCAATGACAGAAGAAGGCTTCTTACCAATAGCATCAATACCTACAATTTTACCTTTCTCACCGCCGCCAAAGGAGAGGTATTGCCTCCTTCCATCCTTGATAGGGTTACAAATAAATCTTTGTTGCCCGTCATGTGATGAGAGCAACCGCTATCAAGGTCCCACATCTCCTTACGTCTTATGCGAGACGTTCCCTACATGTAAAGAAGTGGTAAAAAATTTAGATACCAAAATCTTGGGTTCTTGAATGTTAGTACCTTTGGTACCCTTAGGTACCCACATTAACCCATAATAATGAACATTATCTCTAATCTAACAATGTGTAGAAGTGTGACCATATCTCATGCAATATGTGCAAATGGAGTCTTTCTTGTGGGTAGGGGCGAGATCTATGATACCATCTTCTTCTAAAATGATGAGCATTACTAGTAGAAGCATGATTGACTTTTAACATGGCATTTTTATTTTTAAAATTTTCAATTTGAGACCTTAATTGTTTATTTTCAAAATCAAGATCTCCAATTATTTCATCCTTTAAAGCAATAGCATCATTTAGTGAGGATTGTAGTTGCTCAAATTTTAAGTCACATGAATTATGCAACTTTTGAAAGAAAAATGTTCTTTTGCTAACTTTTTTAATTCAAAGTTTAATTCCTCAAGAGCGGCTCCTAGCTCACATTGCATATAAAAAGATTCATCATCGAAGTTAGATTGTACCTCATCTTCATCAGCCATGAAGCACACATTTGGATCATGAAAGGCGCACTTGGCGGCTTCTTCATCACTGTCTGAATCGCTTGGTTCGGATTCTTCCCGTCCTGCATATATCGCCTTCTTCTTCTTGTACTTGATGTATTTTTCTTTTATCTTGAGACAATCCCTTGCTATATATCCCGGCTCATGGCACTCAAAGCATTTACCTACACGAGAGGGGAATTTGTTAGAACAGTTATTTTTAAAAATTTTATTCATTCTTACCAAACTTGATATTCTCCGTGAGAGGTGTGCCACTTCTTTGGAGACATCAATCTCACTATCGGGTGAGGAGGAGTCACTTTCAATTGCTCCATTGAGAGCTATTGACTTCATCTTGTAGGAGGGTTCTTCATTTGCCCGTGGGGGTTCTTCCTCCTTCTTAATCTTCTTCTCATGAACCTTTAATTTTCCAATAAGCCCATCAAGTGTGAGTATTGTGAGATCATTGGCTTCATCAACATCCGTAGCTTTGGGCTCTCATGCCGGCGTTAGAGAGCGAAGGATTTTGTAGTTCTTTTCTTGGTTCTCCAACACCTTGTCAAGGTCATGTAATTCATTAATAATGTTAGTAAATTAACAAAACATGGCATTAATTGACTCATTTAGAAGCATTTTGAATAACTCATATTCATGCATGAGGTCACTAATTTTTGACTCCTTGACTTGGGGCATTCCTTCATGAGTTATACATAGTTTCTCCTAAATTTCGTGTGTGGTTGCACACGTGGAGACTCTATTATACACATTAGGAGTGAGTCCATAAATCAAGGCGTTCATAGCTTTAACATTTATATTAGCCAAATGCAGTTCATTCTCGGTCATGTCTTTGCTAGGCTTTTCAATATATATTTTTTTCTAACATCTCTAGGATGTCAAGATTAATGCATCGTAAATAAATTCTCATCCTTGCCTTCCAATAAGCAAAATTATTACTGGTAAATAAAGGAGGTCTAGTCGTTGATTGACCTTCAAGCATTTTCACATTCATGTTTGTGTCCATTTGGATCTTTACTCTATGGTGATTAAACCTTAACAAATATAGAGACCATGCTCTGATACCAAATGAAATTACCCTAGAGGGGGGAGAATAGGGTAATCAAACAATAAACGTGCAAATAATGAAATTCAATCCAACACAAGACATAAATTTAAACTATGACAATAAATAAGAGAGAGAGTTAGAGAATAGTTATTCAAATTAGCACGACGATAGGTTCACGAGGTTCGGTCCTCACGACATACGTCCCCCGACCACCTCTCTTGATGGTAATCCACTAATCACACCCGGTTTGGAAGCCGAAACTTCTTCACAACGATCTCCCTCGAGATCTCACAATCCACACGATGATCTCCTCGAGATTAAGCTCTCCACAAAATACAACTAAATGAAAGAATCTCTCCTACAGCAATCCTATGGCAAGGATTAAGAGAAGATAATTGAATCTTGGGGTTGTGGGATTTGAAAGTGTAAAACCGAAATTGAATATGACGGAAGTTTTTGCTCAAAACACACAAAAATACAAACTTAAGGATTTTTTTTCTTGCTAGCATTGTTGCTAAACAAATGTGGGCTGGAAGATATAACATATATAGGCACTTAAAAAATAGCCTAAATCCCAAGAAAATTATAAAAACCAACAAAACCCCCAAAATCCCGGAGTATGAAAATTTGACCGTTACAGTACTTTCGGTCGACTGTGTTTGGGTCAAAATTTGCCTTTTTCATTGCCATTGAACCTGTTACAATCGTTTATTGATTATAAATTCAAAAAAAAAAAAAAAATAGAAAAGTTGATCTTTTTATAAGATCTTCTTACACAATAAAAAATAAAAGATTACAACTTTGATCTTTTTATAAGATCTTCTTACACAATAAAAAATAAAAGATTACAACTTTATCAAACAACACACAGAAACTATTTATTAGAGATCTTCTTACACAATAAAAAATAAAAGATTACAACTTTATCAAACAACACACAGAAACTATTTATTAGACTCTGTTTGCGTGGGATCTTTGCATGTGCCGGGGTTTATCCGTGGACTACCACGGATCAGATCCGATTAACCGGAAGACTAGAAGTTTGTTGCTTATTAAAGGAAATAAGAACAAAAGTGATAATCTCGACCAAGCGAGATTATGACTCTTCTCGAGATCAAGACCAAGCCTGATCTTAAGGAAAGGATGGACGGGGCTTCAGATCCTTTGAATTGCTCCTTCTTTATGCCAGGATTTGCCAAGATCTATTAGCTCTCTCTGAAATTCGTGGATCAATCTTCAAACCGACAACACTTCGCCTCCAAAATTTCAGATCATGAGAAATGAGCCACTACTCTTGTATTTATAGGCTTCGGTTGCATCGTTTGTAGATAAGAATGAGAGATTTAGCCTTATCCTTAGCTGGCAATGACCTAACCATATTTAATGATGATATCTAAGCAGTTGGGAGGATTTTGGAACAAACAAATCCCGAGAAAGCAGTTGAAAACACGTCTTGGAGGTTTCGGGTGCGAGTCACGTCAATGTGACCCGCTGGCCTGCGCGTTATCTTAAGGTGACACGGCCCTTTGCAGGTCACCTTAAGGTGACCCGCTGGCTTGCGCGTCACCTTAAGGTGACACGACTGGCTTGCGCATCACCTTAAGGTGAAACGACTATGTACAGGTCACCTTAGGTGACCCACTCTTGCACGGGTCACCTTGGGGTTACTCGCTCTTGCGCAGGTTACCTTAGGGTGATAAGTGCATGCGAGTTATTCTAAGGCATTTTGCACTTTCCGACTTCTCTGGAATTGTCTTGCTCTATTGTTTTACGTATTTTGTCATTCTGTTAACTCATACACTTCGTCGGTTTGTTTCATACACTTGTCAATGCCAAATAACCTTCTTTGACTAGGATAAAAACGTTAATCATCTTCTCTCTGTCTCGAGATGCGTGTGGAACCTATAACCTACAGATACCTCATCCAAAGTGTTTCAGTCTCGTTTCTTTTATAGAAGAACCTAAAATACTTTGGATATGATAGACCCAACCTTCCATCGGTATAAAAGGACCCGTGATTGGCTTTAGTTCTTGATTTCTTCAATTCCTAGTCTATTCAGTATTTTGTCGAATAGCTAAAAATCTTCCGACACTACGTTTATCGTCTGGCCGTTTGTCAAAGTCTTGAACTGAAATTGGTATGTTGATTTTTTAATTAGCTCGTGTCGTTGGATTGATGTTGAACTGATCATCGTAGGGCATGCTGACTAAGACCGCTATTTGTGTTGACACAAGAGGTGTCGTCTCATCTGGAGGCTTGGGCTTGACTTGAGCCTTGTTTTGGCGAAGGTTGTCGATGTATTGACCTTTCATCACAGTGTATTGATCAACGTTAACACAGTTTATACTCATATGTTAACTGGAGTCTACACAGTTTAGGCTCTTAAGGCGTTGGAGCGGGAAGGATAATTTATACTCGTATACTCCTAGGAGTTTCGGGAATCCATTTAACCTCATGTGCCCATCAGAGATTGCTGGGTTATCCTTAAGAATATTCTGAGTAATATTCTCTAGAAACTTTGCGTCAAGGACAGAAAATAGTTTAGACTCATATACCTATTGGAGTATGAATACAGGTATTGAATACATCAAAAACGAGCAAAAGCGGGTGAAAATACCACGAAAACAAACGTCAGACCATCCCCGTGTGCGGGTCACATTAACGTGATCCGCACGTGTGCGGGTCACATCAACATGACCCACAAGTACACGGGTCACATGGAGGTGCCGCGCACGAGTGCGAGTCACCTTAATGTGCCGCGTACGAGTGCGGGTCACCTTAAGGTGACCCGCATCATGCGGTTGTCTGGGCCAGTCATGGGCATTCAAGAACTCCCCCTTCTCCAATTTCTTCTTTCTTCTTCCTTCGGTTTAAGAACTCTTCTTCAACTAGAATCCCTAAAGACTTCATTCTCCCACTTCTTAAATCTCTCCTCAAACCTTCAATCTCCCCAATATCTTCAACGAGACAAGCTAGGATTTCAGACTTCTTTGAATTGGGTCTGATCATTTTGTGGGTTCTCATCCTCTTGATCCTAAGTAAGAACCGTGACTGTTCTTCCCCAAGCTTCTTTCAATTCAGGTAATGGCTGCTCCTATGGCTTAAATTTAATTCCTTTATTTTGAATGCTTAATTTTCTAAAACCCTAGCTTTTTTGATTTGGGGGAAAACACAAAATTTGATTTTGGGCTCTTGAATGATGGCCGAGCCTTTGGTTGTTTGAACTTGATTTGATAATTGTAACTTGAGGTCGTTGCATACGAGGCTTGAACTGAACCCTTGGGATGTTGAAATTCTTTGTTATGGGTATAAGAACTAACGTTGAGTTCTTGAGGGAAACGTCAGAGTTTTAGTTGCTATTTACACTTGATTTTGGGAACATATTTGATACTCTTGGTTTGTACTTGGTTGGGAATGAAATTCAAATCTGTTAACTTGTACTTGAGCATGGTCAAGACTTTGGTTTGGATGAGAATCTTCTTTTTTATGCCAAGAACACAACCTTTGTTTTTTTCGGTTATGTGCATGATTTGATATTAGTTAATTCTTGCTGCATATATATCACCTAAGTTTTGAGTCGATATCCATGCTCTGGCTTTGTTTGATTGATAACCTAGCCTTCATCTTGATGATGATTCATCTTCATATATGATAACTGAGTTTGGTTGTGTGTGCCCTCGGTTGAGAACTTGAATTGTTGCTTGAGTTTATTTCAGAGTCCCACCCCTTTGCTTGGCTTTGCATGAGAAGACTTTCTGGACAATAACTAATATATCCTTTTTGGCTTCAAATATAACCCAAATTTCCATAACTTAGCCTGTAACGATGTTCGAAGCTTCAACTAGTCTCTGTTGGGAATTGGACCCGAGATATTTGTAGTTTTAATTGAACTTTTAAACGAAAAATCCTATTTTTATAGAATTTCAGTCAAATTTTGCAATTTTCCTTTTTGTATTAGATTCATGCTTCTCAATTCTCGACATAACTGAACCGTTATCTTTCATTGCAGATTAGCTATGTTTCGAAGAGATCACGTATCCTGAGGGGTCACTCAGCTACTCAGTCACCTGAGCTAGAGCCCTTTTCTTACGCAGGTAACCTTTTACTGCCTTTGGTTTGTGAATTTAATATTAATATATTGTATATTGTATCCCTGCTTGTTCTCCTTGGTGAGGCAATTGGGAAGAGCTGACATCCTCCTTTATAAGGGTTGATGCTTAAAAGATGTGTTTTGCTTGATCAAGACGCATCTTGAGGCAATAAGGGGTGATTTCATACTGTATCACGTTCCGCAGGATGAGGTATATTGTCACGTTGTTTGTGCGATAATGTATGATGTCCTCCATATGCATAATACAGTTGAAATCATCTTGCCAATTACAGGGTAGTGACTCTACCTCACGATTTAGTGAGATGAATTCAATGCCTTGTATTGCCTTAAAATATTCTTGTAATCGTGTTTAATAAATACGTGTATTTGTTTCAGTTGAATTTCCTTCAGACGTGTTTCCTACTTCCGCGGTGGATGGCCGCCATGGTGAGTGTTACGCTACTGCTGATGACCCAATGCTTGTCGAGGCCTCTTCTCAGTTTGCCCCAGATGTGCCTACAGAACTTTTTCAATTGATGAAGGGAGGGGATTACCGTATTCTAAGACAATTGAACACCGATGCGCCGTTTGTGGAGGACCATGGTTCCATCGATCCTTTGAGGAAAACAGACTATCTTTTCGATGATCCGATTAAAGATCCGGCTACCATTTCTCTTAAGGACAAGCAGTGGTTAAATGAAGATGATGGTCTTATATATTTCCCCAAGATTCCTCGTCATTATTCATTGAATGAATTACGGAGACAAGCAGTGACTCCAGAGATGTTATGGCGTCTGACGGAGGAGCACACTCATGTTCACTATGGCTATATAACCAATCAACCAATCCAAGCTCAAGCAATAGGAATCATATCACCGGATTACATCCCGGTGTATTGGGATTAGATGAGCCACCTCGGGGTGAACGATTTATAGTTGCTAATACCATAAATAACCACCTCACAAGATGGGGATGAGAACTACCTGCTTTAGGTCATAGATGCTTCGGATGGTCTCATTCCTTAGATAAAGTTTGGTGGGCCAGGATGATAGATTATGCCCTCAATCGATGGAGCACGAAGCTAAAGGCTAGTGGGTTGTATTCAGCCGTCCGTGCTACTAAGTATGGATTTCTGGTTAGTGTCAATCACTTCTTCGCATTATTAGAGCTCTATAACCTAGAAACAAACACTTTCCTGACCAAGCACGGGGAGTTAGGATTACCTCTCCACGAAATACATAAAGTTTCTGGCTTACCCTTGGGGAACATGTCATACCAAGAATACTTTCCTCCCAATCGAGAGTTGGATCAATTGAAGGAACACAAACCTACTCAATACCACACATTATGGGAACTTACCTACCACTATCAGATAGCTCTGACAGGAGTTAACCCGATAGCAAAGAAGAAGTCGCAAATAAGTCTGAAACGATTTGCGGGTTATTTTTTCAAGCACATGGATATGCCTGGCGAAGCCGTTTGTGAGTTGACGCCCCTAAACCCTCAAGAGGTTAATGAGTTGATTGAAAGAAGTGGCACATGATCCTATACCATTGCAAGCGCCAAAGGCAAGTTTCCCAGAGGTACCAAGTTTAGGACTTTTTTATGGCTCACATAGAAACCAATCCACTCAATGACCCTTTCGGCTGGCTACCTTGCACTTTGGTTAAAGAAATGCATGATGTCATATCAATCCTCTGATGCTCTATCAATAGAGGTGTTTTTTCCTGCTGTTCAGCTTGCCTATGGGAAGAGTATATCCTTACTTCCAACAATGATCGCCGACATTGACTGCGGCCTTCGTCAGGTAGTTGCTGCCTTTACTCAGGAAGAGGATGCGCCATCAGCTAAGATTCCTTTGGTGAAAGTGGAGCTTCCTTATGCATATCTAATGGTGTGGCTGGTTCTCCATTGTTCTGACCTGATGTCAGTGCTAGGGGAAGCGGATCCGTCGATTCCTTAACTACAATTACTCGAAGAATGTAGTTGGAAAGGATGGAGCTTTTCAGAAATAAGGAAGATTCTGTAGAACCATATATGTTGGACATTCACTCCCTACTTCCCACGATTTTCTGGCCGATACGATAATTCATTAGTCGACGAGTAGAAACCGGGGACTAATAGGACTTCTCTCGATGTTGGCTACTTCCGATGGTTAGTAAACATTAGGCCAGGCTACTTAATCTTCAGGGTGAGGAACTATTGTTATATTGAGCCATATCTGCCCTGTCGGTTCGTCCGCCAGTTAGGATATGATCAATTTTACATTAGGAACCCAAACCGACAGCTCAGAACCCGCGGAGGACTAGTTGATGGCACTCGAGCATAGCTATGGAGCGTGACAGGCTGTACCAGTGCTAGGTTCAATCTGCCAGGTGTTGAATGCCGGTTAGAGCTAACATACCTATGCTGCAAATGGTTGATAGTAGCTAACGAGTCTATTAAGTTAAGGTTGATTGCAGAGCTAGCAACTGAAGCCGCATCCCGAATTACCAACAGGATGGTTCGGGAGGCTATATAGCAACAAAGGAAAAAGGGGAAAAAACCTCTGGTCCCTCCAGTAAAGGAAAGCAAAAAATAGAAGAAGAAGAGAAGTCCTTTTCTACTGATGAGGAAACTTCAGAAGAGTGCCGCAGGTGATAAAGGAACAGAGGCTAGCAGCGACGAAGAGGAACATAGGACAGGTCTGTTAGATTCTTTCTTCTCAGAATTATTTGAGTTAGTAATAGCTGATCGAATTCGCCGATCTAATTTGCCTAAGCCTTCGTCGGTTCCAAAGAAGCTGAGGATGCAAGTTTTATTCACTTATCCTGACAAGACGTCAGTTGAAATTCTAGGTGCAGCTTCTGAGGAGGAGAAAGAGGAAGAAGATGAGTCCTGCCTTATACGCTGGATGAGATCCCGACCTACAACTCAAATCGATTCAGAGGTGGAGTTGCACTCTAAGTCTAAACAATAGAAATTTGTGGATTCCGGAGAGGTTCGTTCCGCCAAGCGAAAGAAATTAGCTTACAAGTGACAGGGTGAGCCATCGACTTTTGAGATGGAACCAACCAGCGACGTGCCTACCGATGGAGAAGGTAATACTTCATTTCTGCACAACAAGAAGAAGATGAGTCCTGCCTTATACTTCTCAGGAGGCCACAACAAAGATGAAATTAGGTTCGATCTTCCTTCTCCTGATTTTGACCCTTTTGAGGAATCAGGCTTCACAAATCAAGTTTATAAAGCCACGGCTGAGGAACCCGTGAATGCTAAAGCGGGTATAAATGTTGAAGCCGACAAGGGTTCCAGTGCCGGACCTAGTACAACCGAAAGGGTCACGAGTCCAGGTACATCTAACACCAGTAATATACCTTTCAGCTGGCAATTACAGGAATTGAGAGATTCAGAATTTGTTCCTCCACTAATCGTTTCTATGCTTCTTGCTCTTTTAGAAAAATTGCAAGGGGTGTGCACCAATGTTGGGGCTGCGGAACCTGTTGCAGCTAATGGAGGTGAGTTTAATTTCCACTCGTCATGAATTTTTAACTTTTCTTCTTTGTGTCTTTACACATAGACTTTTCTATAGATGTTCCAATGGAGAGTCTTGGTGTAGAAGAAACCCAACATCGGACGAACATTGGAGAGTAGGACGTAACTCACTCTGAACAAATCGAAGGCCCTTCCGGATCCGACGACAGGTTGTTTGACGACATGTTGTCGGAACAAACCCATCGTGAGGCCATCGAAACAACAATCGAGGCTGGCTCCTCTGTAGGTATGTGCCTCATTCCCCTATTGTAATTATTTGTTTGTTGGTTTTCTCTTAATCATAAGGGAATTTAATTATAGGACCAGTCGTTGAGATTAGTACAACTACTATTGTTGGGATGTCTGATGAATCTGAGTGTCTTGGTTTCTTGCTATTGGCAGGAACCATCATCAAAGCTCAGTCGTCATTTCCCCAACCTCAGCTCGACATTCCTTCGAACTTGGAGATCGTAGCGGTTGTTATAACTGCGGGGACCATGTTTGTGGAAAAAATTCGATGTGAAAGAAAAATTGATTTGTATTCTCTTAAAATCAATTACAATTTGGATTCCGATTACAAAAGAGAGAAGAATGAATTTGATTCTCCTCTTTGTTTAAAACTGGGTTCTTCTTGGTAGTGATGGAGTGCCTCCTTCGATTGCTTACGTCGAACTTGCTCTCCGTTGACAATCCGACCGTACTATCTCACGAGAACGATTGACTTGTATGATGAATCCGGTTTAGAACTCTTAACAAGTTTAAGAAACTCAGAACGAGTTGAAAACTCTGAAAAGAGTTGTTGAAAACCGAATGATCGATTAGTGTAATTAGCTTGCGTTGCAAGTCTAATTAAGAACTCTTAACGAGTTTAAGAACTCAGAACGAGTTAAAACTCTGTAACAGAGTTGTTAGAACCGAAAATTCGGTTAATAGCCGAGTAGACCCGCTGTTGGTGAAGAGATTCTCCGAGATTTGATTAACTGACTGCTGATCAGTTCCTTGATCTTCAGAAAACTCACCCTCTCAGCCTAACTTTAGGTGGTTTTGATCCAAATCTCCAGCTCTGTGCAGTTTTGATGCTGAAAACCGATCAACCCCTTACTCTGTTGAGTAATGCGGTTATCTATAGGGGATAAGGGGTGTAACCAACCCCTAAATCCGCTCCTAAGTGGGCGAGAATCCCTCAGAACGTGGGATAAACGGTTGTTAGGCCGTTCAACTTGTGTTTGAACAAGTCAAACGCCTAACTTGGTGTTCTGGGCCTTAACTCTGCGCCTAAGGCTTGAGACGCAGAGTTAAATCTCTACTAGAGATTTGAAACGCACAGGCCGCACAGGCCGCTTGTGTGCTGAATCTTAACTCTGCGTCTTGAGTTTGAGACGCAGGGTTAAGTGTTTGCTGAAGAACACACAGTCCGTGCGTTTTGTGTTTTAACTATGCGTTGCAGAGTTGAATGTCAACTAGAGAATGCACAGTTCGTATGCGTTTTGAGTTTGGGAAACGCAGATGCGTTGCAGAGTTGAATGTCAACTAGAGAATGCACAGTTCGTATGCGTTTTGAGTTTGGGAAACGCAGAGGTGGACTCTGCGTTTGGGAGAGGTTGTTGGCTTGTAACCTCATCCATTACAACATCGCAAAGGCTATTGCTCATTGATCTTTGCTTGTTATGGGGTGTGAAAGTCGTCAGATTGTAACTCTCACGGTTGACTATGAAGGCTACTGAATAGAGTTTTCATCAGCTGTCAGAAGTGTCGTTGATTTGTAACCCTTCTTGATCTATGTGAAAAGTCCTCTGTTTGTAGCTCTCGTTTGTTGACATGAAAGTTATCTGACTGTAACTTTCATTGTTGAAGCTTGATGGGGATCAACTATCCATTGTGACTTTTAGACAGCCTACACGAATATTCGCCCACAGCTGTCTACCAAGCAACTCACCGACCAGGTTCAACCTTTTACTTCTGAAATCATTATACTGCTCATCGGCACCTCTAATTGTTGCTAATATAATATTAGTCATGTTGTTGTCACATCCATCAAGATCAATCATCTCAAATATGAGGCTGTGTTTAAAGCGATTGTAGAGTTGCGGATGCAGTGATTTAAAAATTACTTGTATTTCGATTGTAATTTCCATTTTTGAGGCTTAATGGGGATCAGCTATCCATTATGATTTTTAGACAGCCTACAGAACCCCCTCCAAAATTTTCAAAAGTTCACGGTTGACTGGGACGAATTTTCAGAATACTTTGGATCCCAAAAATTAGTGTATTGATTGTTCACTCCGTCCGATTTGAAGACGTCGCAAATCTGATTGTTGTAATGTTGAAATTGTATTACCCCAAACCAAACAACGTAACCTTTGAGTCCTAATGACAATGAATTTAATCAAACGAACCAAATCCCAAGTTATCGTCAGACTCATCGACAGGGTCATCCTTTCTTCCTTAGAGGCAAGAGCAACAGCCTTTTCAACATATGCAACAGAGATAACAGCAACAACAAGGACGTTCTTGTAGGTATTGACGAACATGTGAAGTGTCGCTGTAAGAGTTGGGTAAGAGAGAGCGAAGGATAGCGAAGTAACCGTAGAAACACCAGCTGCAAACTTATCAACGAGGTCATCCTTCGTGAGGTTGAGCACCTCTGGGCTTAAGACAGATCCATCATCATAAATAGAGAGAATCGCAAGCCCACATAAGAGGGGCTTTATCCTAAATTTAGTCAGGAGGACAACCTCAGAGGATTTTACTTTATTTCCTTTCTTGATCAGCTCAACTTACTCTTTGTTGGGATGTTAAGCCATTTAAAGGAATGAATTGCGCGTCGAATCGAGCCAGACGATTTTTAATGCTGTCGATCGCAATCTATCTGTACTCATACTACAGACTCCCCAGCGGAGTCGTCTGTTTCTTCTCGGCTTTGATCAGCTTGATGGCCACATCTACTTCCCTCTATTTATTCGAGGCTATGTCTTGGCTTCCAGCATCGAGAAATTCGTTTGGTTGCATTAAAACACATAGGTGGACTGCCAAAGAATTGGAAGGCAGAGCTGAACTCTGCGTTCAGAAGCTCAACCGACGCACAGGTGGATTGCCAAGGAATTGGAACGCAGAGGTGAAATTTGCGTTCAGAAGCTCAACCAACACAGACGCACAGGCCGTGTTTGGCGGGATTCTGGGCCTAGAATCTCGCCCTGATTTGACAGCTCATAGCTGTCTATAAATAGACCGCTGGGTCAAATCAAAAGCCATCCGACTTTTCATCTGTCTTTTCTCTAAAAGCTTAACGAAGATTTCGTTTTGAACTCTGGTGAACCCTCTTCATCCTCTCCGATCATCATCCTTAATGGGTCCGAGAAAGAAGACCGTCTCTCGTCAAAGGTCGGCTGCTGTCGCTGCTCTGCGTTCTCGGCCGACCTCGGCAGTCGGCGGTGATGGAACTCAGGCTAGTGCGCCGTCGGCACAGGCTTCCCTCGTCGATGGTGAGTATCGACCTTCATGGCCACAAAACTTGCTTCGACGAGTTCTCTGAAAACCCTAGATGGGTTCTTGTGAACGAGGAAGATGACTCGTTTTGATATTGTAACACAGAGTTGGAACTTTTGCGTTTCGAATTTGGAACGTTGGGGTCCGACCTCTGCGTTAATGAGTTTTGACGCATGGTCTGGGCTGTGCGTTTGGAAGCTCGACGCAGGGTTCGACCTCTACATTTGATGAAATTTTAACGCCAGATTTGAACTGTGTGTTTGAAAGCTTGACGCAGAGTTCGACCTTTGCGTTGATAAAATTCTAACGCCAGATTTGAACTGTGCGTTCGAAAGCTTAACGCAGAGTTCGACCTCTGCGTTGATAAAATTCAACGCCAGGTTTGAACTGTGTGTTCGAAAGCTTAACGCAGAGTTCGACCTCTGCGTTGATAAAATTCAACGCCAGGTTTGAACTGTGCGTTCGAAAGCTTTCACTTCTCTAAGGATTTTGACTAAGGTTCCCTTTGTTTTATTTCCTCGTTGACTAATTGAGTACTTTTCTCTTTTGCAGTGCCTTACTCCCGCGAACCTCTTACTCTTCGTCACCATTTCGGGCACGAGGGTGGCGTGGATGTAAATATGCAATTCAATCTGCGTCAGGAACTCTATTTTTTAAGGATGCAGACAAGGATCGTGTTACCCTGATCTCGAATCCAAGCCCGGCTGTACTCAGGATTTTGGTGACAGATGCCAAATTCGAAACCGACTCTCGTAAAAAGCTTACCAAGCCAGCATTCCTCTTTGGCGATCATGGACTGACGGCCACTATAAATGGTTGAGGCAAATAGGAGATCATCGCTTCTTCCTCCCTGATATGCATAGGATGTTCCCCATCGCTTATTATCAGTGTGCTTCTGTCCCTCGACATATGGATTGGGACCTTGTCCGGGAGCAGGATGGGGTAGCTATCGGGGCTTTGACTTACACAGGTGTATACACTGTAGGTTACAATTGACAGGTGTCAGCTTTGGAGCCCTGCTTATTCTCACGGGGGTATCCTTTAGGGGAAACAGCTAGCACAGCCAACACTTTTATGCGGAGGTTTCTAGCCGCGAAAGGAGAGTTCCCTTCCTCATTATTTAGGGCTCCTGGATGGGTACACTCTACCGAGACAGGATGGTGCACACGACTGACGGAATTCGTGATGACAGAGTTAGAGGGATCATTAGCTCAATCTGGGCTTGGTTGCCCTATAATGGCTACCAGATGCGGCATTGACTATAACTATTACAATTTTTTTACTGTTCTGGAGAAATACAACCCGGAAACGTGTACATTCTTCACACCTGTGGGGGAATTAGGGTTTGCCCTCCACGAAATGTATGACGTTTCAGGTCTTTCTTTTGGAGACTTGCCCTATGAGGAGTTCATCCCGGGGTCAAATGAGCTTAGGATTTTTAAGGAGATGCATCCTGACGTCTATGACACTCTATGGGAAGTAATGTGTCATTTTCAAATCTGCACCCAACTGACGGGGACACGAGGACGTGGTATAAAGCAGTTATCCTGGGCTGAATATCTATTCTAGAATTTGTCCCACAAAACTGCTGCTATGTTTCGCCGGAGCGTGAGTACCCCTGAGATGATCCAAGCTTTGATCAACGACGCTACGACCCATTATGTCAACGAGGGATTAGAATAGGATTTCCCTGCGCAAACTGAGTTTGAAAGTTTCCATCACCAGACTGCTGTGCCTCTTTCTGACATGGCCTTGTTGGCGGGCTTTCTCATGCTGTGGCTAAAGCGATGTGTCATCCCTACGAGACCCATAGATGCTGTGATGATAGAAGTAGTCTACCCGGCTGTCCTCTTAGCTCACGGGAGACCTGTGAACTTACTTTCAGCTATGACGTGCTGTTTGCAGCATGGTTTGAGGGAGTTGTGTCTCGAATTCATTCAGGTGAAGGAGATAGACTCTGAAGGAAAGAAAAGTTTGGTGACACTAAATCCTCGAGTTCCTATGCCGTATACCTATTTGATGGCATGGTATGTATCCCACTGTCCTCTTTTGATGAGTGCCCCATCTTCTTCGGACGAAGGATTCGTCCCTTTTGTACAGAGATTGGAAGGAGCTACTTGGGAAGGCACATATGTAGTGAGGGTCCGTCAAATCTTGTCGAGAGACCTCAATTATCACCTATTCCGCTGTTTCCCAGACTTTGAAGGTGGTGGCTACGGGCAAGTGTTCCAGGATACAGCTAGCTCGGATGGTTTTACCCGTTTAGATGGAGGTGTTTTCCACTGGCTCTTGAACATTAGACCAGGTTATCTTCTCCTTAGACAATGTGATAAATGTATAATCGAGCCGTATCAACCGTACAGATTTGCACGGCAATTTGGGTACGATCAATTATACATTGGGAACCCCCGGAGTCAACTTACAATTGTTGGTAACATATACGAAGGGGCTCGGGCCTGGTACTACTCTACCGCAGGCTGCACTGGAGCTACCTTTAGGTTACCTCACAAGAAGCCTAATTCCCTCCTCTCCATAGCTTTCTGTAATTGGCATCACACAGCTTCCAAGATACCTGATTACAAGTTGAATTTGTCGGGGCTACGGGAAATTAGGAAGATGTACTCATCCAGAAGAGGATCTCGGGTATCTCGTCTAAAGGGAATCAATGAGTTCTTATCTTATGAAGGTGAGGCTGAAGAAGGAGCAGGGGATCTGGAACCAGAGAGTGCTCCAGTAGCAAGCCCTAAGGCTGCTGAAACTCCAAGAACAAAAGCAGCTGGAAAGAGGGCTCTTACCAAAGAAGAAGAAGTTCAGTACGAGAAACGTACTCGTAGGAAACTATTAGTAGACCCTTCTTCTCAGAAACTAATGGCGGATGCTTTCAAGTCTGCTGGGGGAGAGGAGGAACAAGAATCTGCTGTTGCCCATCATCCCCTTCACACAGGACTTAGTTCTAAGGGTCCCTCTTTTTCCAGTGAATTTTCTTCTTATCATCCTTTGGATCAAGAAGAGGGCGGGGACGAGTCATTGATTGGGGATGCGGAGTCTTCTCCTACCATGGACCCTATCATTTCACCATTTCTAGGTCGGGCTTCAGATGCTACTCTTCCGACTGCGAAGAGACTAGGCCTCCTGCAGATGAAAGTCAATCTCCTGCTGCTTCTGTGTTACTGCCACAGACGGGGGCTGTTATTGCTAGCCTAACGACTGGCATTATGACAAAAGCAGATGCCACTGTAAGTTCTCGTGGATTATCGACTGCGGATGATGAGGAACCGTTAGACTATGGGACCTCTTCTCATAACGATGATGCTGATGAGGAGGAAAGTGATGGTGATGATGATTCCACCGGCTGGGCTGATCAGCCACCACCCTCTTCTGACAAGGCGTCTGCTTATATTCCTTCCTCCCCTTTTGGTAAAGATCACGCCCGCTGGTTTTTCTAGACTTATCTTTCTTTTGTGCTAACTGCTCTTTTGTGTAGGTTCTCCAACTCGCGAGGCCGCTGATAAGACTTTGTCTCCCAAACAGCAAGTAGCAGCTGTTTCTCTCTCCGAGCCAATGCCGGTAATGACTACCTCTTTACAAGAAGAATCCCCCACGCTAATGATTTCTCTTAAGTCTGCGGGGATGGAGAGTGCGCTGAGTTCAACCCAGGCAGGGGCGCTCATGATTCTTCCTTCAAGTCCTTCACAATTGGATGTCTCTATGGCTTCCCCAACTTCTTCGCGATCGTCACCAACAGTTCTGGCGTCAGGGTCCACCATTTCAGGCTCTCCGATTACATCTCCTGTGGCATCTCTAAATCCAGCATTCATTCCCTCCATGCTTAAAATTATCATACGACCTTTGGAGGATGCGATGAAGATGGCGATTGAGGGAGTCAGTGCCGGACGAGCTTCGTTTGATTCTTTTAAGCCTATACTTATGTATTTTTTGAACGGCATTCGATACGTTGAAGACGCTCGCTGGTTTCAGCAATACTCCGAGAACATCTCTCGGTTGGAAAAAGATCTGAGGGCTTTGGAAGAATTGCGTTGCGCCGATCTTGCTGCCCAGACTACATTAGTTTTTGATGACCTAAAGGCTGAAGCAACTCGCCAATACGAAACTTTTCAAGAAACTATCACCGAAAGGGAGCTTGAGATTGCATCCTTATAGGGGCAATGCATTCAAAAGCAAAACGCTGTGGATGCTTCCAATGCTACCGTACAAATGTCCAAGACGGCCATTGATCGACTAGAGGCGGAGATAGCTCGACACAGGGCTGAGCTAGCGCGAGAAGAAGAGATTTTAAAGAGGCTCACTTTAGAAAGCGTGAAGTCCTACGCCACCTATCGTTCGTCGGTCCAGGACCTTGAACTTATCCAAAAGACAGCTATTGCGATGGCGCCGGATGAGATCGCCAATTAGAAGAAAGCCGAGATAATGGTGCAGCCCGCTCACGAAGAAAGACTATCGGTTATTAAGTCCTGGCTTGCGTCTTTCACTTTTACTAATCCGGAAGCTTAACCGTGTATTGCTTCTTTTGTTTGATGAGAACAGGGCTTTTGTATCACTTCTTAATATTTCTGAGTAAAATAAAAAGAGTGATTTTGGCTTTTTTCTATTTATTGCATGTGTCGTGTTCTGACTTGCAACAATGAAGTTATATGAGAAATGCTCAATTTATAAAATTTCCTTTATTATCTTTTGAGATAATTCTAGAAATATTTCAACTTGTTGGGGATGGATACTCGTCACTCCCTTAGGATGTGATTCGCTCAATAGAATTCTTCCTGTGTTATATTTTTTATTTTTGCTTTGAACACTGAAAGAAGTCTATAAGTGCCAGAGGTGTAGTTTTTAACTTGGCAGGAGAAACATCATGATCAGGGCAATTTTGAGGACTTATCACTCTATTGAGGAGAGTCGATAAGTTAATTTTTGTCAGAGGTGTAATTTTAACGTGACAAGAAGAAATATCGCGATCGGGGCAATTTGAGGACTTATCGCTCTATTGACGAGAGTTAATAAGTTGATTTTTGTCAGAGGTGTAATTTTAATGTGATAAGAAGAAATATTGCGATCGGGGCAATTTGAGGACTTATCGCTCTATTGAAGAGAGTCGATAAGTTGATTTTTGTCAGAGGTGTGATATTAACATGACAAGAAGAAATATTGTGATCGGGGCAATTTTGAAGACTTATCGCTCTATTGGAGAGAGTCGATAAGTTGATTTTGTCAGAGGTGTGATATTAACATGACAAGAAGAAATATTACGATCGGGGCAATTTTGAGGACTTATCGCTCTATTGGAGAGAGTCGATAAGTTGATTTTGTCAGAGGTGTGATATTAACGTGACATCTGTGGGGAAGATATTTTAGCGTCTCACTAGAGAGGATTGCTAAATATTTTATCATTGGAGTGATGAATTGTATTACTTGTGGTTTGAACAAGATTTGGGGAATTTTATCACTCTATTAAAGTGAGCCGATAAATTGGATATTTACTACTCTGTTGGGGAGAGTTAGTAAATTGATCATGGTTTAAATGATTTTGGAGACTTATCGTTCCATTGATGAGAATTGATAAGTGGATTCTGACAGAGGAATTATAGCCGTATAGATATTGATGTCAGCTAAATTCAAACTCTATGAGGATGATGATCGTCTAGAGTGTAATAGTAACCTGATGAAAATTTAGATCTTGCTGAAGAAATATAGTAGTTTAACAATGTTCTGTTAAAAGAATTCATGAACTTAAAGAATAAGTGTCACATTTGACAATACAAAGGTGAGTCCTTTGTTTAGGATTGGCAACGCAAAAAGGGTAACCTTTGCGTTTGAGGTTCGAAACGCAGAGTTAAGAACCATCACAACGCAGGTCTAGGCCTAGCGTTTGAAGAATTTGAACGCAGAGGTAAACTTTGCGTTAAAGTCCAACCGACCTTATCTGTAAACGCGAAAGATAGCGTTTCAGCGATGGTTGGGATTCTCTCCTAGAATCCCGCACCGATTTAACAGCTTGGCGGCTGTTATAAATAGACCTGTGTGGTCACATCAAGAGTCATTTGACTCTTTCTACTTTTGGCTTGATTCCAAGAACGAGAATTCTTGTTTGAGTTTTAATTGATTCTCCGACGAACTCCATCTTCTCCGATCACCTACACGCATGGCGCCCAGGAGGATGAGTTCGGGTTCCAAGAAGATCGCCAAGGCGGCTTTGGAGACATCGCCGGCCGAGAACACCAGTGATGTTGCGGCTCTCACGAGCGCTTCGACATTGCCGTCGCTGTCATACGGGCCCCGCTGTTGTGGTAAGTGGTGGCCATGGTAACTTGTTTCGGCAAGTTTTCTGAAAACCCTTGATGGGTTCTTGTCAACGAGGAAGATGACTCATTTCTGTCAAAAACGCAGAGTTGCAACTCCGTGTTAAAATTGAAAAAACCACAGAGTTAAAACTCTGCGTTTAGGAAACGTAGAGTTGAGTCTCCACGTTAAAATTGGAAACCGCAGAGTTAAAACTCTGCGTTTAGGAAACATAGAGTTGAGTCTCCACGTTAAAATCGGAAACCGCAGAGTTAAAACTCTGCGTTTAGAAAACGTAGAGTTGAGTCTCCACGTTAAAATTGGGAACACAGGGTTAGGACTCTGTGTTTAAGTAACGTAGAGTTAAGACTCTATGTTGAACATGAGTCTTGGCCTCTGCGTCTGAATATCACAATGCAGGATTCAACCTCTGCGTTCAAGTGTTACAATGCAGGGTTCAACCCCTGCGTTCAAGTACTGATACAAGGGTTGGCCCTTGTATTTAAGGCTTGACACGTAGAATTTGTCTTTCGTGTTAGCAATCTATTTCTGTTACTAACTATTTGTTCCTGATTTCGCAGTGCTTTTTCCTAACGTGCCACTTCTGCCAGAGCAACATTTCCGTTATACCGACGATCCAGAAGTGGGGAGAGCTTTTGGTCTTCACAAAGAGATTCCTCTATGCACTTTCCCTAGCTTGGAGCGGGCACATTTAATTTAGTTTGCCGGGTGTTCCACCCTTAGGGCTCTGATCACTGATCTGGATCTAGAAACCCCTGCGGGTCTGGATCAATTTGTCAAACCCTCGTTTTTGTTCGGAGACCATATATCTGCTGATGGCCAAGTTGGGTATGTAGAAGATTCCCGGATGCTGCGAAGAATCGATGATCGTTTATTCTTTCTTCCAAGTATGAAGAGAATGTACCCACTTTCATACTTTCTGAGTGTCGGTGGTCGCCGAGGTTTGGCCTTCGATCTTGTCAAGGAGAAGGAGAACATTTCATTTGGATCTGGTCGATCATCCCGGGTACACATTGGTGGGCAACTCAAGGGTCTGAGGCCTGGCAGATTTGAGAAAAAGGACTCTGCTCAGGAGGCACCTCTTCCGGCGAACATCTTCATACGCCAGTTCATTGCTGCTCGAGGGGCTGATCACTGATCTGGATCTAGAAACCCCTGCGGGTCTGGATCAATTTGTCAAACCCTCGTTTTTGTTCGGAGACCATATATCTGCTGATGGCCAAGTTGAGTATGTAGAAGATTCCCGGATGCTGCGAAGAATCGATGATCGTTTATTCTTTCTTCCAAGTATGAAGAGAATGTACCCACTTTCATACTTTTTGAGTGTCGGTGGTCGCCGAGGTTTGGCCTTCGACCTTGTCAAGGAGAAGGAGAATATTTCATTTGGATCTGGTCGATCATCTCGGGTACACATTGGTGGGCAACTCAAGGGTCTGAGGCCTGACAGATTTGAGAAAAAGGACTCTGCTCAGGAGGCGCCTCTTCCGGCGAACATCTTCATACGCCAGTTCATTGCTGCTCGAGGAGAATTTCCTGCACAAGCCTTTCGTTCTCCTGGTTGGTTGTTCTCTGGAGAAGATGGCTGGTGGACCCGGATGGTGGATTTTGTTCTTGACGAACTCAAAGAGCCTCTTGCTCAGTCTGGCCTTACAATACCAGTACAGGCTACAAGGCGTGGAATCGCTCAGAATTATCCCTTTCTCTTTGCTATGGTGGAGCGGTATAATCCGGATAGCTGTACCTTTTTTATGCCCGTCGGGGAGTTGGGATTTTCTCTCCACGAGATGCATGCAGTATCAGGACTATCCTTTGGGCAAATGCCTTATGAAGAATTTGTTCCAACAACTGAAGAGCTTTCCATCCTGAGGACTGCTCATCTAGAGATATACAACACTTTTTAGGAGTTGATATGTCATTTCCATATCTGTGCTCATATTGCCGGGATGCGTGGGGGTGGTCTCATGCATACTGCCTGGGCAGATTATTTATTTTAGAATTTGGGTCAAAAAGATTTGAAGGTGACCCGTCTTCCTGTAAACTCTTCTAAGAGCATTAAAGCCCGTATCAAGGCTCCTAATGCTACTTATAAGAACAAGTATTTAGAAGATGGATTTAAAGCTGACAGTGAATTTGAAAGTTTTCATCATCAAGCTGCAATTCCCATCTCTGACGCGGCTCTCCTTGCTGGCTTCCTGATGTTATGGTTGAAGCAGTGCGTCGTGCCATCGAAACCGGCTGAATCGATCTTGGTTGAGGTGGTCTATCCAGCCGTTCTCCTGGCTCATGGGAGACCTCTAAGTCTTCTCTCTGCAATGACAGGTTGTCTGCAGAGAGGCTTGAGGGATTTGATTTATGAATTCCTCGACGTCAAGGAGATGAATGTTGCCGGGAGGAAAGTTTGGAAGACTCCCCAACCCCGTGCACCAATGCCCTATACTTATTTAGTGGCTTGGTTTGTGCTGCATTGTCCCTCTTTGATGACGGGGATCATACATGATAATGACACCTCTGTTCCTTTCGTACAGAGGCTTGAGTCAGCCACATGGACGACCGTGTATATATCCCGGGTTAGACAACTCTTGTCTTTGGAAGAAAATTATGATCTTTTTTGTTGCCGCCCTTGTTTTGATGGGGCTGAAGAAGAAGGCCTGAAGTTTGGCGACGTAGTCTTCGAAGGGTCCTCGTTTTTAAACACAGGGACCTTCCAATGGCTTCTCACTATCAGAGTGGGTTACCTGGTTTTCCGACTAGGTGCGAGATGTATAATTGAGCCATACGTTCCTTCACGTTTTGCTCAACAGTTTGGGTGTGACCAGCTTTATGTTAGTAACCCTAATCCGCGATTAGCTCACATCGGGAATTTATACGAAGGTGCTCGTGCTTGGTATTTCTTTTCTGCCAGAGGGACTCATGCGCAGTTCACTCTGCCCAGTTTGCCACCTAGCTGCTCAACCGTAGCTGACTTCCGTGACTGGTTTGACAAAGCTTCTCAAATCCCCGAATATGATATATATGCTTCATGCATAAATGAAATTCGGGAACTTTATAAATCGATAAGTGGTTCCGCCAGGACTCGATTACCAGGGATAGAGGATTATCTGTCCTGCGAACGAGAGGTGGTCAGAATCGAGGAGATCCCAGAGGAATTACCCACTGCTAAGCCTTCTGAAGAAGAGGACACTAAAGAGGTTCTCGAGGGAGCACCCCTCCCTGAGCCTCGCTCCTTGAGATCATCAGGAAAGCGGGCTCTTACTGCTGAGGAGGAAGGCGAATATGAGAAGAGAATTCGCAAGCGAAAACCCAGCGCAACTAAGAATTCTAATAAAGCTAAGTTGATGGGGGATGCCATAAGGTCGGCGTGTGCTGCATCTCCTGAGAGCAGAGGGGATACTAAGCTTCAAGTTGCTCCTCCTGGTCTTGAGATGACAACAGGTGGGCAGGGGTCGGCCACCCCAGGCTCATTGTTAAATATGCCCGAAACATTATCTTCTGAAGCTGACCATCGCCCCACTCGCACTGATTATGCGAATTGCTTTATTTATCCGACTGCTCCACCCCCAAGCTCGGAAACTTTGAGGAAGCTTATCGAACAATTAGAGCATTGGATGCAAATGACTATCGACGTCGTTAGCCTCGGGGACGTGAGTTTCAAGGTTTTTGAACCCCATCTGCTGGAGTGTCTCGCCAAGATTAGGAACCAGGAGAATGCATTATGGACTGACAATTGTCGTGAGATCATTGTTATTCTGGAATATGAATTGGAATTCCTTTCAATGCTACAACGTGATGACATAGAACCAGAACAGGATCGGGCTCTTTCTCAGGCCAAAGCTTTGAAAACACAACATCAAGAGGCTCTTCAGAAGAGTCTGTCTGAAACAGAATCTCGTATTACCCGCCTGCGTGGGGAACATCTCCAAGTACAAGTGGACCTGGGCAGTTTTGCTACGGGTATCCGAGATACTACAGCAGAGCTTACTCGTGCTGGTGTTGAGCTACCTCAGATAAATGCTCAGTTAGCTGACGATATGGAAGTTATAAAAGGGTTAGCTGCTTACTGTGACGGGCTTTTTAAAGGCTATTGCGATGAACTTGTTGCTGCCGACAAGATTAGGCGAGAGATTGCAGAAGCAGCATCAAATGAAGAGGAGCTCAAGAGCAAGATAACAGAGGAAGTCAAAAAGGCTCATGAGGAGAAAATATTAGCTTTGAAGTCTAAGCTCAAGTCCTTTAGGCTGATGGGCCCCAACGCCTAGGATTTGCATTGCTTTATAGCTAGGGAATAAGTTTGTATCATTTTTATTTCGATTGTCTTCATTTTGTATTCAAATTAACAATATTAAATGAAAATGATATCATTTTGCCTTTCATCATCTCTTTTGTTGAAATCTAGTTCAGGACAATGAAAAGTAATGCAAATGCTGTAAGTGTAGTGTTAACTTAGCATGAAAACAAAATTCTCCTTATTACCACTTAGAATAATTCCAGAAAATTTTAATCGTCAGAGGTGTAATGTTAACATGACAACATACAAGATAGGAAAATAAAAATTTATTCCCAAATTATACTATGAATTGGCAACCCCCAGCCTGACTTGGCTGGAGTTTAGGGGGCTGCATGATTTATGAAAAATATCTTTTAAGAAATTTCCCGTTAATTGGCATCATGAGCCTGTCTCCTTTTTGATCAATGAGGCGATAAGCTCCATACGAAGGGCCCTTCCCATTTGGGATTGAACTTCCCTTTGGTTTTGTGTGTCATCACCATGGGTCTTCTGTTGGCCAAAACTAGATCGCCTTTCTTAAAAATCCGTTCTTTAACCTTTTTGTTGTAGGCTTTAGAAATACGGGCTTGATATAATTCGATCTGTTGTTGAGCTTGAAGTCGTTTGTCGTCTAAGGCTTCAAGTTCTTGCAGACGTCGTTGAAGTTTCTCTTCTTCTGTTAGTCCAGTTGTAATCGTGACTCTCAGGGAAGGGATTTGAATCTCTAGGGGTAGTACAGCTTCACAGCCGTATACTAAAGAGAACGGCGTTGCTTTTGTAGGGGTCCTCACCATCGTGCGGTAAACCCACAGGCATTCTCCCAGTCTTTCATCCCAATCGCATCGGCTTTTGGAAACAAACTTTTTGAGAAGCTTTACGATAGTCTTGTTAAAAGCTTCCGCAAGACCATTCGCGGGCGGATAATATGTCGTGGATGCGACACTCTGGATTCTAAACTTATCACAAAATCTCTGAAACCCAAAGCTAACAAATTATGTCCTGTTGTCGTGAACTATTCGTCTCGGGTCCCCAAAGCGATAGATGACGTGATGTTTGATGAACTTAATCACATTCTTTGTCTTGACTTCTTTTAATGGGATTGCCTCCGCCCATTTTGAGAAGTAATCGGTTACAGCTAAAATGAACCTGTGTCCTTTGGAAGTCGGAGGAGAAATTGGTCTCACGATATCCATGCCCCACATTTCAAACGGCCAAGATGCCGATGTGAGATGTAAGTTACCTGGCGCTTGGTGGATAAAATCCCCATGAATCTGACACGCGTGATAACGTTTAGCGTAATCAACTGCGTCTGAGAACATCTTTGGCCAGTAATAGCCAATTCATCGGAGGCGATCCCCCAAGTTAACTCCAGGTTGGTGAGCTCTGCACATTCCATCATGGGCCTCCTTGAGGGCCTCTTTTGCTTCCTTTCGAGAGAGGCATCGAAGCAAAACTCCATCATGTGACTTACGATACAGGATTTGAGAAACCGCATCGTAATAGAATCGTAGAGCCTTTCGTTTGATAAAGGCTGCTTCCTTAGGGTCATCAGGCAGAATTCCATACAGGACGTAGTCGATATATGGGAATCTCCAATCCCTAGATTCGAACTCCATGGAGGTTGTACAGACTTCTCCTGTCGTTGTCTTGTCTGAGCTTTCCTCTATAGGAATCTTGTAACAATATAACTCGCGTCCCATGACTAGAATCATTATTTCAGCCCCTGGTGGCAATGCTAATGAAGTTGCCAAAGAGGCTAAAGCGTCCGCATAAGCGTTCTGAGCCTGCGGAATGTATTTAATAAAGAAACCTTCAAACTTTTTAGCTTGCTTTAGCACTACGAAGTAGTACGGGATTAGATCCTCGTGACGCACTTCATATTCCCCTCGGACTTGATTAACGATGAGCTGAGAGTCATCGTAAGCTTCGAGGTGCTGAATATTAAGTTCTTCGGCAAATTATATTCCTAATAACAGAGCATTATACTCTGCTACATTGTTGGTGCAGGGCTCGATTAGGGAAAATCCTCTTGGGATCACATGGCCGTTCGGGGAAACGAGTACGACCCCCACTCCTACGGTAATTTCTCCATGAGGAATTGCTCTAGATGCACCGTCGAAGAATAATTTCCACACTTGCGTAGTTTCTTGAGTTACACAAGCTTCAGCAACTTCGTCGGGCAATTCTTCATACAACTTAGATGTCCCTGGCACCGGGTGATCAGCTAAGAAATCTGCCAATGCTTGACCCTTGACCGCTTTTTAAGGCATGAATTGCATGTCATATTGTGACAAGAGAATGGCCCATTTGGCTAGTCAGCAGTTTAGAGATGATGGCTTTGTCATCAGCACTCTCAAGGGATTCACCTTAGAGATGACGTGAATCATTTGTCCAACTAGGTAATGTCACATCTTTTGAACTGCGAATACCAAAGCGAGACATTCTTTTTCGACTAGGTTATACCGGTGTTCGGCTCCCATCATGGTTCTGCTTAAGTAGTAGATGGCTTGCTCTTGCCCTTGATCGTTGTTCTGGGCCAACAAAGCTCCAAGAGAATGTTCCATGGCTCTCACATACAATAGGAATGGCTTTCCTGATATTAGGAACACGAGAACTGGCGGTTGAGTGAGATATCTCTTAATCTCCTCGAATGCTTTTTGACATTCCCCATCCAAAACAAAGGATACTCCTTTCTTCATGAGCTTAGAGAAGGGTTGGCATCGCCCTGGAAGATTCGATATGAATCTCCGAATGTAGGCTAGCCTCCCTTGCAAACCCCTAAGTTCTTTAAGATTCTTTGGAGGTGGCATGCCTTGGATAGCACGTACTTTTTCAGGGTCGAGAGAGATTCCCTTGGATGTGACGATAAATCCTAGGAATTTTCCGCTTGATACCCCCAAGGAATGATTTTGTCGGGTTCATCTTCAGTTGATGTACTCGCATGATGTCGAACATTGTCTTTAGGTCTGTAAGATGATCCCTTTTATGTTGGCTTTTCACTGCTATATCGTCAACGTAGCATTCTATCTTCTTACGTAAGTGTTCATAGAAGATGGCATTCATTGCACGTTGATAAGTTGCAACTGTATTTTTCAGGCCGAAGGGCATCACTGTGTAGCAATACACCCCACAGTGGTGTTCTAAAAGCAGTATGCTTTTTATCTTCCGGGTGAATCTTGATCTGATTGTACCCAAAGAATCCGTCCATGAAAGACATCCTCTCATAGCCGCAGGTGTTATCGATCATGACGTCAGTGATAGGAAGAGGAAACTCGTCTTTTGGATAAGCTGCGTTAAGATCGCGGAAATCAATGCATATCCGGACCTTACCGTTCTTCTTGGGAACTAGAACAATGTTGACCACCCAGTCCGGGTGTTGTTCTTCCCTAACAAAGCCCGAGTCTATAAGCTTTTTAACTTCAGACTCAATTGCTTCCATGATCTCTGGACGAAACCGACGTTGCTGTTGTTTAACGGGTTTTGCATCCGGATCGATGTTAAGCCGATGCATGGCAACTTTTGGGTCCAGGCCAGGCATATCTTCATAATTCCAAGCAAAGACATCTATATATTCTCGGATGAGAGATATAAGGTCCTATTTTTTGGATGATGATAAGTCTTCGGCTATAAAGATAGGCTTAGGGTTAGATTCATCTCCCATGTTAACCTGGATCACTTTATCTTCAGTGGGTGGTTTGCGTTGTTCGAAGCACATATCCGACAAGATGTTGAGGCGTTTGATCCAAGGATCGTCGGTTGATTCGATTAATCCTTCATCACCCCCTGTGTCTTCATCTGGATGACTAGTTGAAATCATGTTCACAGTCAGATTTTTAAAGAAAGGTCTGACACTGACATCGGATTCCCAGGAAGATGTCTCGGATGAATGGTCCTGACGCAGATAATTACTTATTTCATTTTCTGAGGTAGAGGGGGTTGTGACATAACCTAAGCCTCTTCCGGTTTTTTGATAATAATCCGGAGGTTTTCCTTCAGGGGTTAGAGACATTCGAATCGGGGTTCACCTTCCTTTTCCAAAGTTTAAACCCTGTTTTTCATTAAAGTTATACCCCATTCGTTTCATTAAATATATAGAATTGGGTTCGTGGTAATGGAATTGGGGAACTCCGTCATCTTCCTATGAACTTCCTCGTTTGAGTTGTTCGGGTTTAACTTTACCAAAATGAATCGGCTTCTGCCCTTTCCTTTTGGACGGGACTTTGAAGAAAGCCTTTTGTGCATCTTCTGCTTCTTCATCTGACGCGAAGGATGACTCGATTGGCAATGTGAGTGATGCATCTGTGCACAGTGCGTGCTATGAGTTGGTACCTGCATTAGGATCATTTTCTATTTGTTTATTTTTAGAGGACACATCAAACAAGTACGCCAAAATAAAATCTTCATTAATACACCATTCGCCCTTACTCGGTACATTGTTATTGCTCTCATCCTGACCCATTACATCGAGGTTTAACTCCCATGGACAATCTTCATCAGGATCTGGTTCGATGTCAGCTTCGTTACCACTGTCCACATCTTCTTTCTCCTAGGACTCTAAATAGAAGACGGAGTCGGTGTGGAAATTTTCCACTCCTCGGAAAGGGTATTTTTCCGCAATTATGGTTCGAACTTCTCCCTCATCATTAGCATACTTCATGACCTGATGTAGGGTAGATGGGACAATACGGTTTGCATGTATCCATGGTCGTCCTAGCAAAAGGTTGTAGGACGTGTCCGCATCTATGATGTAACAAGTCACTTCGGACCTAAGATCTCCGATTTGACACCTGAGTTTGATCTTCCCCAGGGGCTGAGTGCTGTTTGCATTGAACCCGAAGATGGTAGTCTGAGTAGTGTTTGTTGGCCTTCTTGTTTTGATGATATTTAACAAACAATTTACCACTAATGTTATTTGTCTAGTATTTGTGTTTTTCTATGTATTGTAGACAAACAACGTTGTTGGAGGTTGGATGGATTAAGCCTACACGATCATATCAAGAGGAGGTTGGCGGAATTGTGGAGTGAAGCATCGTACAATTCAAGTTCAAGATCCAAGTTTAGCTTCATCCGCAACGTGTACCAAGTTGAGCTATAATGAAGATCAAGAAAGCTCAATATCTATACACACACATTTATTGGTTTCTTCGTATATATATATAGTTATATATATATACATAAGTTTTGGTTTCTATGCATATATATAGTTATATATATACATACATGTGTTTTGGTTTTTATGATATTACATACTCTATTGTGTTTTAGTACTTATTGCATAGAATATGTAATTTTGTGAAAATATTGTCTTATTAGTTTATAGACTTCAATATCAGTTTATACATGTTTTACTAAGTCTATAAAAACATTTCACAAAGTTTCAAAAGTTGGTTTATGTCAAAACATCAAAATTCAAGTATCTCATATTTTCATGTTTTGGACTATTTTGTAAAATGATGATATTTTTCATTTGGGAGGTCCTTTCTGATAACCAGTCGCTGTAGCATGTTTATTATCATGTCTACAATCATTCCCCAAAGTTTTACATTTTTTGGAATTTATTTGATATTTTTAAACAGCATTTTAAAATCAGCAAATCAGATTTTCATATGTCAGTTTTCGGTCGACCGCACCGGTCGACCGAACCTGAGGTCAAAAGTTCACTGGGCGACAGAAAGCCTGTCGGTCGACCGGTCCGGTCGACCGATGAAAATTTTCGGTCGACCGAGAGAAGAATCTCTAAACTCATTTCTAGCTATTTATTATTTTGTTTATAATTTCTATATGCTAGATTTTAATTGAGTTTAGTTTTGATTTTGATTTCACTCATTGTTTACACACACCCACTTGAGCTTATTGTATTTGCATTCATAATATATTAGGGTTGTGAGAGTTGTAACATTGAGTGTGGGCTTTTATTGTGTTCTCATCCATATTAGAGAACAATTTATATTTGTTACATTGTGAGATTGTTAGGTTTTCGGTGAGCTAGAAACCGAGTGTGTTGTGAAGTTTTCGGTGAACTAGAAAACCGATTGTGAGGAGTGACGTTGATCGGTGAGCGTTGAAAACCGATACTGTGAGGTGTAAACGTTATTCGGGTGAACGTAGAAAACCCGGTTGATAGTGGATTTCTCCCCGGGAGTGGGGAGCGGAGACGTAGGACGGAAGGTATTTCTCCCCGGGAGTGGGGAGTGGAGACGTAGGATGGAAGGTCCGAACTCCGTGATCATTTGATTGTGTTTGAGTGTGCTTTGGCGTATTTATTTTTTGCATTCATCTTATATCGCCATTTGTACATTGCTCATTTATTTCATCCACTATCTTTTAGATTGTTTACCCCTTGTGTTAGTTTACATATCCTTGCATATTTCATATTGTATATCTTCTTGGTAGGATATATTATCTTGTGTCGTTTATATATCCTTGCATACATTTCTATCATATAGGATATATCTTGTTGTTCATATTACTTATCCTAGCTCATATACATTGTTGTATTTCATACTTGCTAGGATAACTTGTTAATTAATTTTAATTGGCATTTAATCGGATTAGATTAGCATAAGACCCTAATCACCCCCCTCTAGGGTCTAACAATTGGTATCAGAGCTTGGTGCTCTTTGATTTAAGGTCTAATCGCCTTGAGTTAAAGATCCAAGTTATCTTTTTGTACTAATCTTATTTTGATTGCATTCGTCTTGCTTTCACTCTTATATATTTATCATGGTCATGAAGCATGCACTTTTGTTAGGTTATGAATCTAATGTTGCTCCTAAATTCATTAATTTTCCCTATGCACAATGGGCTACTAGATTTAAACTTTTTGTGCAATCTAAAAATATTGATTTATGGGGAATTATTGATGATGCTTATATTACACCCACTTTGGAGAAATCAAAGTGGAATAAAAATGATAAAAGATTATTTACCATGAACAAGGTTGTGTTAGAATATATGCTTAATGCACTTGATTTTTCTCGTTCTAACAAGTTTGTTCATTTTGATAGTGCTTACAATTTATGGAAATTCATAGAAGCACATCAAGGGGACTTGGAGGTGATCCAACAAGCTTTGGAGGATCCGCTTCAAGTTCATATGGAGCTTCATGCACACGGCCACTAGGCGATAGCCCTAGTGAGGTTTGTGAGTTCAAACCCGATAATGATTTATCTAGTGATGAACTTGCTTGTGCTAGTGAAAAATTATTGCATGCCTTTAACAAATTGCAAAATGATTTTAATGATTTAAAAAGCAAGCATGATGTTTTAAAATCCGATCATGAGAAGCTAGTGTCCAAATTTGATGTCATTGAAAATAAAAATACTATGCTTAAAGAAAGCAATGACTTATTAAATTTGGAAAATGGAAATTTGATCTCATCTATTGCTAGCCTATCTCATGCTAAGATTGATGCCATGTTAGAAGTAGAGAACATAAAGAATGATACAGCTTCTTTTATAAATAACTATTTATGTTCTACTTCTAAAAATGCATATGTGCCTAAAAATGAAGATTTGAATCTTATGAAAAATAGTATTTCATCTTTAGATTCAACTTTAAAAATATGCATTAACAACCATAAGAAGCTTATGAATATGTGTGCTAAGTCAAAATCATCCACTCATTATGCACACATGTATAGCAAAACTTATAAGTGTTCTATTTGCGGCCGTCAAGGTCATTTAGCTAAGTTTTGCTATGATGCACACAAACATAAGAATTCTAATGCTCCTTGTGCATCTCATGTAGCTTCTTCATCACTTACACATTCACATGCTCATTCTCACAAAGTTCATCATAAGCATGCTAGTGTGTTCAAGTGTGATCATTGTGGTCGTTTTGGTCATTTGGCCAAATATTGCTTTGATTTGAAAAGAAAATCTCATTTGACAAATGCTTCCAATAGACCACATGTTTTTAAATGTGATGTTTGTGGTAGGTTTGGACATCTTGCTAAATTTTGTTTTGATATACAAAAAGCTTCTAAATTGCAATATGTTCCAAATAGACCATTGTTTAATGATGGTTCTCATTTGCAAAATGAATTAGAAAGAAAATCTTTATTTGCAAATGATTCCCGTGCACGAGCTAATGGTCCACAAAAACAAATGGATCTCTTTCATTGCACAAATTGCAATCGGAAGGGTCATTTGAATGAATATTGTTTTGACCATGTTAGTGCACCACATATACCTAAGAGGGTTCATAACCCTAAGGTTTTGAGCTTAAATGATAGGGGTCATGTCCCTAAATCTTTTGGTACCAAGAGTTCTTGGGTACCAAAACAAATTTGATTTTTCAAACTAAGAATTTTAATGTTTTTATCCTTCTTTATCTTGGTTTTGAAAATTATGCTTTGAAATCTTTTTATATGAAAACATTTTAAAATTGATAAAATCTTTTGTTTTCATGATTATTTGTTTTGTTTTGATGAGAGGTTTGTACTTATATAATCCTCCTGATTTATTGGGTGTTTATTCCCAAATCAGGTTTACCGGATGCTTAAATGATTATATGGGTTGGAACAAGCTCAAGAGCTTGATATAATTGTTGCCTCTCTTAAAAAATTGTGTTTTGATTTGTTGCTTTTGAATTCATTATAATTCACTTATATGATATATTTATGTGTTTGTGCTAATGGATCATCTATTCGTGCTTTATAATGTATTCTATGAGTGGTTTGATCAAGTTATGTAAAGAAAATTTTTCTTTGCTTTTGAATATAAACTTTGATTTATGATTTCTTTTGGTTGATTTGTTTTCATTTGAAAACTTTTTGCATGATTCTCATGTTCCTCTTCTTTTGATTTCATAAATCTATTTTTTTCTACATGGTTTTTTTTATGGTCTTTGATATGAGACACTATTTTTTATATTGATATATTCATATGTGTTCTTATTATCTCTTGAATGTGAGTGATTGTTAGCATATCTTTTATGCTTGCTCACATATTTGCCATGATCTTTATTTCATATTATCCATATGGCATTTTGATAGGGGGAGCAATCCCTATATCTTTTTATGTTTTATACTCACCTATGCTTATAGATAGGGGGAGCTTTCGCTCTCTTAATTCTTTTGTCCCTTTTTTGATGTTGTCAAAGGGGGAGAAATATTGTGAGTATACATTTCCTTATTTATATGCATGTGAATATATTGTGAGTATACATTTCCTTATTTATATGCATGTGAATTATATTTTATATATCCATTTCCTTTCATACATATATACTTTTTTGTAAATTGTTTGTCATCATCAAAAAGGGGAAATTGTTGGCCTTCTTGTTTTAATGATATTTAACAAACAATTTACCACTAATGTTATTTGTCTAGTATTTGTGTTTTTCTATGTATTGTAGACAAACAACGTTGTTGGAGGTTGGATGGATTAAGCCTACACGATCATATCAAGAGGAGGTTGGCGGAATTGTGGAGTGAAGCATCGTACAATTCAAGTTCAAAATCCAAGTTTAGCTTCATCCGTAACGTGTACCAAGTTGAGCTCAATGAAGATCAAGATCAAGCTTGGGTAATTTAGTTTAGGATTTATATTATGTGTGTTTAATACGTTAAGCGCAATATCTATACACACACATTTATTAGTTTCTTCGTATATATATATATAGTTATATATATAAACATAAGTTTTGGTTTCTATGCATATATATAGTTATATATATACATACATGTGTTTTGGTTTTTATGATATTACATACTCTATTGTGTTTTAGTACTTATTGCATAGAATATGTAATTTTGTGAAAATATTGTCTTATTAGTTTATAGACTTCAATATCAGTTTATACATGTTTTACTAAGTCTATAAAAACATTTCACAAAGTTTCAAAAGTTGGTTTATGTCAAAACATCAAAATTCAAGTATCTCATATTTTCATGTTTTGGACTATTTTGTAAAATGATGATATTTTTCATTTGGGAGGTCCTTTCTGATAACCAGTCGATGTAGCATGTTTATTATCATGTCTACAATCATTCCCCAAAGTTTCAAAAGTTTTTTGGAATTTATTTGATATTTTTAAACAGGGTTTTAAAATCAGCAAATCAGCTTTTATTATGTCAGTTTTCGGTCGACCGCACCGGTCGACCGATCATTTGATCTTTCATCACTGGGCGACAGAGAGTATGTCTACAATCATTCCCCAAAGTTTCAAAAGTTTTTTGGAATTTATTTGATATTTTTAAACAGGGTTTTAAAATCAGCAAATCAGCTTTTATATATGTCAGTTTTCAGTCGACCGCACCGGTCGACCGATCATTTGTTTTTTCGTTACTGGGCGACAGAGAGTCTGTCGGTCGACCGGCTAGTTTTATTACCGTTGCGGGGCTGTTTTGGTCTTTTGTTTTGGGAGTTTTGGCTGAGATTTCTAGTGGGTGTAAATACCCTATTACTGTTGTTTTTCAACTAAGCTAAGAAGTTTTTAAACAAGTTTTAAACAAGGGTTTAAGTGTGTTTAAGGGTTTGTTTTGTTTGTGAATAAGTTTTCACAAGTGGAGGAGATCATCTTCTTGTTTGCTCTTCATCCTCTTCTTTGTGATTCTTAGAGAAGTTTTCTAACTCTTTTCTCTAACAATTTTATTATTGATTTTCATATTCTTATTATTGCTAGTTTGCTATTTGAGTTAGATTTTATTTTACTCATTGTTACACACACCCACATTGAGCTTTTAGTATTTACATGTATATTATAGTTGGGTGGTGAGAGATTGTAACCTTGAGTTGTGCTTTCATTGTGTTCTCATCCATAATTGAGAACAATCAATTATTGTATTGAGCCTTATTGTGAGAATCACTTTGTAATACACTTGTACACCGAGTGAGGAGTGTGTGGTGAGAGTCGGAGATCGTCCTAAGAGGAGTGGCGTCGGTTGACGTGCCTAGGGAGAGGTTGTAACCGAGCACTTGAGGGAGACACGGCTAGGTCCAACACTTAGTGGGTGTAGAGTGGGATTACAATAGTGTAATGATTGTAAAGTTTTCGGTTAGCTAGAAAACCGAGTGTGAGGTGTAAACGTTGTTCGGGTGAACGTAGAAAACCCGGTTGATAGTGGATTTCTCCCCGGGAGTGGGGAGCGGAGACGTAGGACGGAAGGTCCGAACTCCGTGATCATATTGCTTGTTTGAGTTTGGCTTAGCACTTATTTATTTTTTGCATTCATCTTATATCGCCATTTGTACATTGCTCATTTATTTCATCCACTATCTTGTTTAGATTGTTTACCCCTTGTGTTAGTTTACATATCCTTGCATATTTCATATTGTATTACATACATAGCTTATATCTCTTTGTTAGGATATATCTCGTTATTCATATTGTTTATCCTAGCTCATATATTGTTGTATTTCATACTTGCTAGGATAACTTGTTAATTAATTTTAATTAGCATATAATCGGATTAGATTAGTATAAGACCCTAATCACCCTCCCTCTAGGGTCTAACAATTGGTATCAGAGCTTGGTGCTCTTTGATTTAAGGTCTAATCGCCTTGAGTTAAAGATCCAAGTTAGCTTATTATGCTAATCTAATTTTGAGCTTTATTTGTATCTTGCTTGCCTTTTATATTATGGATATGCATGGTTTAGGTTATGCCATCAATATTGCTCCTAGATTAGATAATTTCCCCTATGCCCAATGGTATGTTAGATTTAAACTTTTTGTTCAATCTAAACACTTTGATTTATGGGAAATTATAGATGATGCCTATATTGTGCCCACTATGGAGAAATCCAAGTGGAATAAAAATGATCATCGCATGTTTACTATGAACAACATTTTGTTAGAATATTTGTTAAATGCTTTTAACTCATCTATGTCTAACAAGTTTGTTCATTTTGATAGTGCTTACAAAGTTTGGAAATTTATAGAAGCACATCAAGGGGACTTGGAGGCGATCCAACAAGCCTTGGCGGATCCGGCTTCAAGTTCATGTGGAGCATCATGCACACGGCCACTAGGCGATAGCCCTAGTGAGGTTTGCGAGTTCGAACCCGATAATGATTTATCTAGTGATGAACTTGCTTGTGCTAGTGAAAAATTGTTGCATGCCTATAACTTATTGCATAAAAATTTTATTGATTTAAAAAGCAAGCATGAGGATTTGAAATCCGATCATGAGTTGTTAGCATCTAAGTTTGAAACTATTTCTAATGAAAATGTGATCCTTAAAGAAAACAATGAAAAATTAAAATTGGATCATGATTCTTTGCTTTCAAACTTTGCTAAGTTAACTCATGAAAGAGATAATGTCATGCTAGAAGTAGTAGCAATTAGAAATGATTTTGATAACCATACATGCTCTACTTCTATTATCAATGATGTTGTGCATAATGATGATTTGAATCTTGTTAAGGAACGCATATCATGCTTAGATTCAACTTTAAAAACATGCATTGATAACCATAAGAAACTTATGGACAAGTGTGCTAAATCTAGTGCTACAAAATCACCCACACACTATGCACACTTGTATAGCAAAGTTTACAAGTGCTCCATTTGTGGTCGTAAAGGCCATTTAGCTAAATTTTGCTATGATGCACAAAAACATAAGAATATTAATCCTTCTTGTGCATCTCATCAAGTTTCTTCATCACATGTACACACACATGCACCCATTGCTCATCATAAGCATGCTCATGTGTATAGATGTGATCATTGTGGTAGATTTGGTCATTTGGCCAAATTTTGTTTTGATTTAAAGAGAGTTTCACATTTGCAAAATAATTTTAAAAGATCATCCATGTTTGCAAATGTTTCAAATGTTTCTCGTGCACATGTTTATGGTCAACAAAATCAAATGAGCCTCTTTCATTGCACTAATTGCAATCGGAAAGGTCATTTACACAATTTTTATTTTGACCGTG
>NC_033803.1:38936764-38997957 GCF_001876935.1 Asparagus officinalis
TCGTTGGTTTGTCGGTTTGTGCCGAGCTATGCTAGGGGACCTATAAGCAATTTTATATGCCTACAATGATATTTCTCACTTGGGAAGTCCTTTTAGAAAACCATTTTTTGTAGCATGTGTATTATCATGTCTACAATCAATTCCCAAAGTTTACATTTTTCTGAATTTATTTAATATTTTTAAACAGAGTTTTAAATTTAGAAAATCAGATTTTTGAATATGTTAGTTTGCGGTCGACCGTCACGGTCGACCGCCCCTGAGTTCAGAAACTCAGTATGAGTTTAGTTGGCTCGCGGTCGACCGTATGCAGTCCAGAGAGTTTCACGGTCGACCGTTGCGGTCGACCGTCAGCTTTTCAAAAGCCCAGTTTTGCCTTTTAGTTGCTCGCGGTCGATCGCGAGTTTCCCACGGTCGACCGCCGCACTATCTTGTCATTCCCAATGGCTATTTTTCTGCAGCTGTTGTCTGAGGCTTTTGGTCTTTTGTTTGGGGTTCTTGGCTGAGTTTTTGGGAGGCTATAAATACCCCATTGATCTCAGTTCTCAACCTAACCCTAGAAATGTTTTAAAACAAGTTTTAAAAGAGTTTAAGTTTGGTTTTAAGTTTGTTTAAGGGTTTGGTTTGTGAAGAATTCTACAAGAGGAAGTGGAGATCAAATCATTGATATTTGAGCTTCAAATCCATCTCTCTCTCTCTCTCTCTTGTCATTTATTAGAGAAGTTTTCTAAACTCTATCTAGCTTTACATGTTGCTTAGTTATTTGATTATTATTCTTTAAAGCTAGTTTTTATATTGAGTTTAGATTTGATTTTATTTTCTCATTACTTACACACTCAACCATTGAGCTTATTGTATTTACATACATTGTATAATTAGGTTGTGGCGAGTTGTAACAATTAAGAGTGAGCATAATTGTGTTCTCATCTTTTGTAGAGAACAAATTTATTATTTGTTATAATTGTGATTGTAAAGTTTTCGGTTAGCTAGAAAACCGAGTGTGAGGAGTGGACGTTGATCGGTGAACGTTAAAAACCGACATTGTGAGTGATTGTGTACGTTGATCGGTGAGCGTTGAAAACCAACATAGTGTGGTTATAAACGTTATTCGGGTGAGCGTAGAAAACCCGGTCGTGATAGTGGATTTCTCCCCGGGAGTGGGGAGCGGAGACGTAGGACGGAAGGTCCGAACTCCGTGATCATTTGCTTGTGTTTGAGTTTGCTTTGGCGTTTCATTTGTGCTTAATGTTCATTACATTCTTGTCGCCATCGTAAATTTCCCTATCACATTTGTAGATTGTTTATTTCACCATTGTATTAGTTTATATATCCTTGCATATATTTCATAGTATATCTCATTGCTAGGATATTGCTCTTTGTTCATATTGCTTATTCTTGCTTGTAACATATTGTATATCTATCTTACAAGAATAATTTATTAATTAGTTTTTATTAGCATAAAATCAGATTAGATTAGCATAAGACCCTAATCACCCCCCCTCTAGGGTCTAACACCAACAACATAGTTGCTCAAACAGCTCATAAGTATCATAGTATAACTTGAAAAGATTGAGAAAACCCCTCGAAAATAGAAATAGGAGTCAAAAACGTGCACAGGCTTCTGCCTGACTGGCAGTCGACCGCTGCTTTATCACGTCGAGGCTTCGGCCTGGTATTCGGTCGACCGCACATAAGGAGCGGTCGACTGGACCGCAAACAGCAGCCTGCTCTGCAGGCTTTGTGAACCTATGTTCGTGCGTGTTTTTCGTGATCTAACTTGATTAATTCATCATAAAACTTGTGTAGAATATTATAAACATCAGATTAACAGTTTAAGAAATTATTTCACGCATGAAACATGATTAATCGCATAAAAAATCATATTTAAACTCTTAAACATGTACGAAACATTGATACGAAGAATAAATCATCAAAACTTAGTTAAACAACATTGTTAAATACTTTTAGGTCTTAAAACATCTCTGTAAAATCATTCTTTATCTTTTAAACATGGAAAGTCCTGATCTTTATTCATATTATACAAAAGAATTATTTTTATACTCAAATTAGTCGATTAGGCTCAATAAAATCACATTAAAACACATTAAAAACATTTAGAAACTTAGGAGTAGGGTTAGCAGAGATGAAACTCGCCTGAGACTTGTTGAAAAATGTACAAGATGCAATGCTAATGTAGATCTCCAAGCCAAAATCCAAAACAAACTGACACTACAAAAAAAGTGAGCATTTGGGGCAATCAATTAGGGGCAGAAATAGTGATTTGCCCCTATTAATTATGAATTAGGTGCGGATGTTGAATATGTGCCTATTACTATTATTTGGGGCGGTTCATAATACCCCTATAAGTTTGGCGGGAATTAAAAATAATAAAGATGCCAACTTAAATAATTTTGACTAAATAGGGGCACATATATCTGCCCCTAATGTTTTCTAATCCCAAAAAAATTACCCGCGCCACTTCTAATCTCGCAAGAAATACCCGCGCCACTTCTAATCTCCAAAAAAAAAAAACCGCGCCTATTATCCAACTACTTCCGCCCCTATTGTTATAACAATTAGGGTAAATATTTTCTAAACCCCGATGTTGGCTATTTCTCCCCCCAAACAATCCCAAACCCTAGATTTAGACGAAGGAACCCTCCTCGTTCGAACCCTCCTCGTTCACCGATCGTCGGCGGTGATCTCCTTCACCGATCCCGACGAGTCATCGGAGTTCGAACCCTCCTCGTTCCGATGCTTCCCCATGTTTAATTTATAGAACGTTTAATTTTAGATTTGTAGAAGATTTAAATTTATTTTTATCTAAGAAAATTACAAAAAAATCTTAGATTAGACTATTTTTTTCAGTGTAATTGTTTTTAGGTCATCTTTCTTTTTATATTTTTTCATTATAATTGTTTTAATGTTAGTATAATTTTTTTGCAGTATAATTTCGTTGCCACCATTGCAAGGGTGCCCTCAAGGTAAATCCAATTTTTAGCGTTATTTTAGCATCATGATTATTCCATTGAATTTATTGAGTTTATTTATTTTTTATTGGATTACTTTTGTGTCGTTAATTAATTATTTTAATGACGAAATTTGTTATTGGTGTATAGATTTGTTCTTGGTGTATAGATTTCATCAGACATTGGAGTAAGTTTATAATCTCGTGTTCTACTAGTTTACAAGACTCTTTTATAAGTTGTAATCACTGACGTGATTACATTATGTCACCTCTGATCCCTCGTCTTCTTTGTGTTATGAATTTCAGTTTATTGAATAACCATGAGAAGTTAAAGTGCCTGTTGTTGGTCGTGCTTGGTAGTTGGCCTTTTTAATTTAGACAGTCTCCTGGTCTTCGCCAGTTGTTTAGTTAGTTGTGCTGATATGATGCATGTCAATTGGTTTTGGCCAAAAACTTTTGATATATTTTCCTTCGTTTGATTTTGATCATCTTATCTACGTATTTCAAATGATCGATAGTCTCCCTTTTATAAGATATAATGAGTAGCTAGCTTGAACATTACAGATTATACTTTTAAAAAAATGTAAGCAGAATTCCAGGTTTTAGTTATGAAGAGTCAAAGTTGGGTTGGGAGATGCATTTTTGGGAGGATTAAGGGCTACTGTGGTAGAATGAGAGATGATTCAGATTATCAGGGTAGTTGATAATTTGTCAGGGTTGAGATCAGATTTGACATAATATATAATGGAAATGGTGTATCTACAATTGATACAATTCAAGTGACAGATCAGCTGAAGAAAAATTGATACAACTGTTATTTACTAATACTAGATAATATCATGCAATTGAAGCAATCACCTTGGCGTAAATTCTTTGATGATTTACTAAGTAATCTTCCTCTCTGACACAATCACCTCATTTCCTTAAATGTTCCATCCAAGATTCACAATTGACTGATCATTGTAAATTTTTATTATGTAGTTGCTATCCATAGGAGACATTTGGGCTACTAAGTGTTACTTTGATACATGCATCAGTAATTTGCATATTGAATTCTTCATCATGTTTCAATCACTGCCCTCCCCCATGAACAAGTGGATTAATTTTTTTATCTATAGATGATGAAGGGTTGTGTTGTTTGGAGGATATCCAGTTTAAATCTCAAATATGCTTGTGGTGAAAAGAATAAAGTAGCAAAAAAGAGCCTCTGAGCTTTGTTGTCCTTACCTGAATTCTAAACATGAGCAAATATATATGACTCTCCAATGAAAAAACTGCAGAAAGCTCTCCTTTCTATCAAGATTTATTACCAAACTCTCGGGTCTCAATGAGTTAAGCTAAAATTCATTTCTTCTACTTGTTTTTCAAATGAACCCTCTTACCTGCTTAAATTTTACAAAATGCCCTAGCCCACCATTGATCAAGAGGAGTTAATTGCAAGTCTAAAATAGTACAAAAAGTTTTTTATTTTACACCTTGATAGAATAGAAAATGTTTTGCCTCACTCAATAGGACTCATGATTATCTAATTTTTATGGGTCTAATGAATCAGGAAAATGGATTTGACATATTCAAGAAGTTATTAGAAGTGGCACAAGAGACTTATGAGAAGGCAGAAGAATGCTTGACTATAAACTGTTATGTCATGAAGAGAGTAATTGAAGCATTGATCCCTCTTCTCCAGCTAGGAAAATCACCAAGAATAGTGAATATTTCCTCTATCTACATACAGCTAAGGGTAATCCACCATAGTGTTTTTTTTTCTTTAATGTGGAATAAATTTTGGAAAGCTGCACCTCTAGCATCAGGAAACTTGAAATTATGCTATATATTTAATTACTAAACCTGACGATTGTGCAAACTCTTTATATCTAACCTTCTTTGTAATAACTACTTCATCTTCTCTCAAAAGAAAAGGGGGAAAAAAAGAAATATTTGTGGAGGTTTCCTATAAACTGGGCTCAATCATGGGGTCTAAAAAGATTATGAGATTGAGGCAGATTGCTAGTGCTCTGGTTGCTAGGAATGGACATGACATTAGATGGATTGATGGACGTTTTCTTCAATTTCAAACTACTTCCATTTTCTTCAATTTTGAACTCGGTGTTTCTGAATTTAGTCCCTCTTCTATTACTTTCGGAAGGTTCTGTGATGCATGCTACTACTTTCCAAATTTACAAGCAGGCTCACTTTAGCGGAGTCATGTTTTCAACATGAACCCCGGTCATTTATTGATTTGTTTCCAAAATTGATATTAGTATTGCAATTTATGAAGGGTAACATGCCAAGTACTGCAGGATTGAAGTATTAATGGTATGGGTCAGTTTGGCTACATAGAAACTATGCTAGAACAAATATGTCATCTTGTTACACTGCATCTCTCTTTGACATTGGTTTTGTTACTAATTCAGATTATTATAGTTCAGATCATCAACATATTTAGGATTCTATTAGAACACTGTATAGAAAGTAAGTATGATTGGTCCAATTTTATTGAACCAATCCTTTTGCATATGTGTTTTCCACTGGCTTAGTCATTTCTGTATTTCTTGATTCATTTTTTCCCCAATATTTTTTAGATACCATACATCTAATTATACAATATAAACTGATGTCAAACTTGATGCATCAGATAGACTGTTTTCACTTCTGTTGTATTCTCCATTTCACATTAGGATTTTGATGTTTGTCTCTATCTCTTTCCATTTTTTTACTTAGTTCTGACCATTGACTGAATAGGTTTTGCATGTGTGAATAGGTTCAATTTGGTGTTCTGTTCTGCAAAATAGTTAAACAATGGATAAAAGTTGGGTACATTTTGATCGCCGAAGTCCAGATTATGTTGCAGGGTTGAACTTATTTGTAGATGAAGCCCTTGCCAAGTCTAGTCGTAAAGATAAGATCACATGTCCTTGTAAAGAATGTTGTAATCGTTATTTTGAAGATAAGATGACTGTGGTGGGACATCTTCTTTGGCATGGAATGGACCCTTTATACATGAATGCTCGATGGACACATCATGGTGAGCCTTACGTTGAATCAACAAATGTCATGGAAATGGATGTTGTTGAAGGAGGAGATGTAGGTGAAATGCATGATTTCCTTAATGAGACATTTGTGCAACCAAATATTGGTGAGAACGTAGGGTCATCGAGGCAACCTGTTTTTGATGGTCGAACACCCGAGGCAGAGCGATTTTTTAAGTTACTTGAACAAGCTGATAAGGAGTTGTATCCAGGATGCAAGAAGTATAAAAAATTGGATGCCGTCGTAAAATTGTACCAGATCAAGTGTTTGGGAAATGTGACTAACAAGGCTTTTGATATGTTTTTAGAGCTTTTTAAAGATATGTTGCCTGAGGGAAATTGTTTGCCACGGTCTATTTCACAAGCTAAAAAGATTATTGATGATTTGGGCCTTACTTATGAGAAGATTGATGCTTGCCCTAACGACTGCATGTTGTTTTGGAAAGAGACAACAAACTTAACCGTGTGCTCTACATGTGGTGCGTCAAGATATAAAGTGAAAAAAGTAACAAGAGTTGGTGATAGTTCAACTGGGGATAATTCTATTAAGAAAGTATCAGCTAAGATTCTCCGTTATTTTCCACTAACACCGAGGTTGAAAAGGTTGTATATGTCAAAACATACTGCAGAATATATGAGATGGCATGCGACCGAATGCCCTAAAGATGGATTTATGAGACACCCGTCAGATTCTCCAGCTTGGAAGCATTTAGATTCGTTGTACCCGAATTTTGCATTTGAAATTCGAAATGTAAGATTGGGTTTGGCAAGCGACGGGTTCAATCCTTTTGCACATATGAGTAGTGATCATAGCACTTGGCCCGTCGTAATTTCTGTTTATAATCTGCCTCCGTGGATGTGCATGAAGCAACCCTTCTTGTTTCTTTCTTTACTTATTCCAGGCCCTAATGCACCTGGAAATGATATTGACGTGTACTTGAAACCTTTAACGGATGAGCTAAAGGAGTTGTGGGAAGTTGGTGCCAACACTTATGATGTGTTTTCCAATCAGTCATTTAACATGAAAGCTGCTGTGTTGTGGACAATAAATGACTTTCCTGCATATGCGAATCTTTCGGGATGGAGCACGAAGGGGAAGCTTGCATGTCCTCAGTGTCATCATCAAACAGTATCCAAACGCTTGCCTAATTGTAAAAAGCAATGTTATTTGGGTAATCGTAGATTTTTGCCCATAACGCATAGATTTCGAAATGATGGAGCTTCATTTGATGGCAAATGCGAGAGGGGTCAAGCACCAAAGATGTTGACCGGGGCCCAGTGTATAGCACAAATGTCTAATCTGACCTTTACCTTTGGGAAATCACCACCTTCAGAATCTGAAACTGATGATATTACACGAAAAAAGAAAAGGAAAAGAAATACTTCTGCTGCCTCCAAAGAACAAAGAAATGGTACTAATAATCCATGGAAAAAGAAAAGTATTTTTTTTCTTTACCATATTGGGAGCATCTTTTGATACATCATAATCTAGATGTTATGCATATTGAGAAGAACGTATCAGAAAAAATTTTGTATACATTGTTGGGCACTTCTAAAAGGACAAAAGATGGACTTGAAGCTCATGCTGACCTAGAACTTCTGAATATAAGGAAATGTCTCCATCCAATTCGTGTGGGAGCTAGGTCATACTTACCTCCTGCAATATTCTCTATGACTAATGAAGAAAAGACACTATTTTGTTGTGTATTATCGAAGGTGAGAGTTCCTGATGGATACTCATCAAATGTTGTAAGGTCTGTTGATGTGAAGGATTGAAAAATACATGGTTTGAAGAGTCATGATCATCATGTTATAATGCACCAATTACTCCCGCTTGCGATACGAAGGGTTTTGCCTAGACCTCTTACTCTTGTTTTGCTTGAGTTAAGTGCAATCTTTAGACGGTTGTGCGGTAAGAAAGAATCTGAAGCATCATTCAAGCATTTGGAATATAGAATTGCATTGACCGTATGTTATTTGGAGAAAATGCTCCCTCCTTCATTCTTTGATATAACGGTTCACTTACTAGTTCATCTCGCCCACGAGGCTGCTATTGCTGGACCAGTCCAATATCGATGGATGTATCCCATTGAAAGGTAAAACAAAAAAAAAATTATTGAACTTTTTGTTTCTAAATTTTACTTGCCTTCTATAACTCAGTTAATGTTTTTTTCCTCTCGAAAGGTATTTACAAACATTGAAACGATATGTTCGAAATAAAAATTATCCGGAAGGAAGCATTTGCATAGGATATCTTGCAGACGAGGCTTTGGCATTTTGCTCCATGTACTTATCAGACATTGAGACTCGTCGTACTCGTCGTGGTCGTAATGCCGATGTTTCTACCCCTCGTGAAGGCTTGTCAATCTTTGCATACTCAGGTCGTTGTGTGGGTAAAGCCACACAAGTAGATCTTGAAAGAAGTGTATGGGAGCAATGTCGCAAATATATTTTGTTCAATTGCACCGAAGTCTATCCATTTCTAGAGTGAGATATTTTATTAGATGTTTAGCTTTTTTTTTTGGTATATCTAGTTCATTAAGTGAATTTTAAGTTCGTACTTGTCTGTTATGGTTAACTTTAATAGAAAAAGGATGGCGGAGTTGCGCAAAATCCACCGACGAAAAACTGTTCGAGAAGTAGAGAATTTGAGAAATAAGGAATTTCCTACTTGGTTCCAGAACCATGTAAGCTACAACTTTGTAGTTATACAATTATCATTTTTTGTACCACACTTTTTTGTAATATATAATTGACTTTGTTAATTATTGCCTCAGGTGAATGATTTGCATGCAAAAGGCGATTCTTCCGTAACGGAAGATTTACGTCGACTTGCTAATGGTCCTAATATGACTGTGAAGCAATATAAAACCTGCATTGTTAATGGTTGCAGATTCCGGATTAAATCAGTTGATGACAACCATAAAAATCAAAATTGTGGTGTCTTTGTTTCTGCACAAACTTCAAGTTATTCTAGTGTGAGGGACAACAATCCGATTACCGGTAATGTCGACTACTATGGAGTTTTAAAAAATATTTACGAATGTGATTATGGTCTTCCTGGAGAGCCCGAAGGTCATGGATGTAAAGTGGTGTTATTTGATTGTGATTGGGTCAGCAACTCTGGGAAGAAGCTTGATAATTATGGTTTCACCTTAGTGAATTTCAAACACTTGGCACACAACAACGATACATTTATAACAGCTTCACAAGCTGTACAAGTGTTTTATGTTTGTGATCCAAAAGACATGGATTGGAATGTTGCTGTTAAATTAAGCCCGAGGGATTTCTTTGATGTCATGGAGAGTGACGATGGATCATCAAGTATGTCCAACCCATTAAATTCAGATGATTATTATGCCGTACCAAATCTTGATGATCGGGCACTAGACGATGAAGAATTACAAGTTAGAACTGATATCCGTGGAACCTTTGTTAATAAGCAGTTACCACTACCAGTTGCTAATGATTTTGTAGGTAATGAGGAAGAGCTTGGGGATGATGATGAGGAAAACGAAGATGATGAAAGTGAGGACAGTGAAGAAGAATTGAATTAGTAGATTTTGTGATTGTATTATTAGTAGACTTGATTCTTTTGAAATTGCACTTGTTTCATTTGTTATTCATTGGATTTACTGCTCATGCATTTTTTTTGAAAGTGTTTAGTTAATAAATTATTGAAAAACTTGTGAAGTTAGATTTGATAATTGATGTCATACTTTGTGTTTTGGATTTTTAACTATTTAGATGAGTAGAGTTGAGTATTCTGCTTCCAACGAAGAACACAATATAGAAGACAATACAGGAGAATTTGATGGCACTCATGATGATAATGGTACGTGTTTTCTTAAATTTTCTTCCTGAAGAAAACAGCTATGCATCTCTCTTTCAAATGGGATCCGTTTACGTTGCTTAACAAGAAAACACAAATAAACTGTTTCATTTGTACAGGTGGGAAGAAACCGACTTTTGCTTGTAGAATGACAAATTGAGCCCTTCAAAATATGTGCGTGAGCCCTTCAAAGAGCTGCTGCAGCAGCTCAAAGAGCTGCTGCTGCTGCAGACAGCAGCTCAGAGAGCTGTCTGCAACAGCAGCAGCTCTTTTGAGATGCTGCTGTAGTCAGCAACTCAAAGAACTGCTGCTGCTGCTGTGCAGTAAGGTGTTGGAAAGATCAAGAATCGTTGTGGATGCCTTGAACGAGAAATTTGCTAAATTGTCGACATATCGACCAAAACTCGGGTTTTAATATTCATTTATCTATTTTATATGGTTATTAACTTTAGTGTATGCAGGTCCAACGCAAAAGAAAAGAGGGCGTGGTTATGACAAGCCAAAGTGGGGAAAATCTGGCAAGGAGTCTATTGCATTCACAGAGGATGGATTGTGCGTTGACCCTAAGGATGCCCAGCTGTCTAGGTACTTAGGTAGCCTAGCAAAAAATTCAAGGTTTCTTCCCCTCAAGCCTATAGATTGGCGGTTGCATGATGATACTACCATGGATCATGTGTGGAAAACAATATATGTATGATGTTCTTGAACACTTTCAGCTTTAATATGTATTGAAACATATATTATAACACTTGTAAATGGTATAACACTTGTATGAGTGCAGGATACCATAGATTGGCGGCCTGAAGATGTTCCCAATATTCCTAAAATCCGACTTGTAATGTTGCAAAGATTGTCTGATAGGTGCAGAAACTATAAGGCAAGTTTAAAAGCTAAGTATTACACTCCCTATGTTGGTTTGCCAGAACGATTCTTGTGTGGAGATGATCGTGTAGATCGCGACCAATGGCGGGCAATGGTTAACTATTGGGACACTGATCCAAAAAATAAAGTAAGTAGTACCCTCCATAATATAAACTTATGATTTCAAATTAGGCATATATTTTTATTATGTTGTGCCCCTCAGGTTAGATGTGAGAAGAATATTGAAAGCCGCAAGAGGCAAAAGATGAATCACACTGGTGGCACAAAGAGCTTCGCACGACACATGGCTGATTATGTAAGCTAACACGAGACCTCCTTTTTTTCTTTAGACTGTGATGTCGTTTCATAGAATTTGTCATGTTTTATTTTGTGTTTGGGGAGCATTGACATCAGATACTCAACATATATATATTCCTTTTTAGTAGCAAATCTGATGTTGGAACAATAATACAATATCGTATCAGATAAACAAAGTTTTCCTTTCTCTCACTCCTTCCTGGGAATCCCTTAGTAGTAATTAGTATCCAAAACAAAGATGATACAGATAAAACTAGGCTATGCATTATAGAATGGTCATTTAAACAAAAAGCTACAGGAATCCATCAAATATTATGTAATATCTCACCAACATAGTACCATAACCATAACCATCAGAAATTTTACACACAATAATGATGCCCAAAAAAGAGAGTTACTCACAATTTTGCTCTCTCCTGTCATGCTAGATTCATCAATTGCAAGGGAATGACCAGAAATAAAAATGCCATCAGCAAGCGAACCATGGAAAACACCGTATCAGTTATTCAATAAGGTACACAAATATATAACTGCTGTGTAAAACTTAAAGCTAAACAAGATCATTATTTGACAGCCTACCTGGTCACCAATTTTGAGAGGAACTATATCACCAACAACGAGATCAAAAATTGAAACTTCAACTCTTCTGCCACCTCTCGTCCAATTACGATAATGTCGCGTTTTGAGAAAAGTCTAAACAGAGCGACCAATTACGATAATGTCTCATCAATAATCACGACCAGGTACAGATTGAAGTTCCGGAATATATATTGTGTAGTGTAACACCTTTAAGCTAATTTATCCATAAGTTTTTAGATAATTAAGAAACAATATAACTGATTGATACTTTTTTTTAATAAGGCTTATGAATGATTTCTATGTAATATATTATATATATCTTAGCTAGTTACATGAGGTCTTCCTGTCAACAGCAACTGACAAATTTAAATAATCTATAAATTATAGCATACCATCTATATTTAATTCTCTATTGTTCCTTTGAAAATGGGTGATTGCTTCAGTAGTCGGTGTTCATATTATATTAGTGGCAAATAAATTTTCTATTACTGGTCAATAATTAATATGTTTGTTGAGAACTGAGTTTGTATAATGTATCAAACGAAAATTGTGGCGGCACAAACCTCAAGTTGAATACTTGAAGGGGAGCCTTGGTGTAACGGTAAGAGTTGTCGCCATGTGACCTGGAGGTTTGAGGCCACGGGTTCAAGTTGTGGAAACAGCCTCTTGTATAATTGCAAGGCAAGGTTACATATAATAGGCCCAAATTGGTCTGAACCATTCCTGGACCTGGTGGATATTGGGAGCTTTATGTAAGGAGGTTATCAAGTTGAGTATCTGTTGCATTAGTAAATGCATTATGTTTGCTATTCTGCATGTGCCTTTACTCTTCTCAAATGTAAGCCAATTCCTATGTGCTTTGGAGAGATTTTCCATGTCAGCCTTAGGCTTTCCCTTGAGCCAAATTAGTACTTTGGCTACTTGCTTCCAGAAGATGTGTAAAGGGTTAAAACTGTATTGTTCTGAAATTCTGAAAGAGCCTTGGAGGATGATAAATTCTGAAATTCTGAAATTCTGAAAGAGCCTTGGAGGATGATAAATTCTGAAATTCTGAAATTCTGAAATTCTTGTAATATGACTCTTTCAGAACTTGGATTCATGACCTTTTAATGCTGATCTGGGGTCTAGAAGTTGTATACAAATAGAATATGGCTTGACATAGGCAAAGGGAGAAACTATCATAGTGCCACCACAACATATGAATATAGAAACAAGAAACAATTTCTGATGGGTTGCATTATGCAAGTAGTGGAGTAGCCTTAGAAACACAAGAGCCTGACTGAGTTTGCCCAGATATAGCATGGACTAAGTGCTGATGTCGAAATCAAATTGAGTGTGCCCCAGATATAAGATGAACTTACTGGTCATGTCTGGAACTGCATTTGTTCTAGTACTTCTAAGCAAAAAAGTTAAAGAATATAGGATAATTGCCCCAGATATAAAATATCTTCAATCCCATTATTCTATGTAGACCATTTAATGTCCATAACATTACATTTACTGTTGAAGTCTGCTTCTTTGAGATGTTGCTTCTTTAATTAAATAAAATTTATGATTGTTTTTCTGTGTTTTACAAATAGGAGAAAAAACATGGTCGCAAACCCGATCCTATTGAGATATTTTATATAGTGCACAAACGGCGAGATGAAAACAAAAGTTGGATAGATGATGCATCGGAGGAATTGGCGGTGAGTTTGAAATTTAATCATTTGTATTTAGACAAGTAATACATGTAAAAAAATTGCTTTACTTCATATTGTGTCCATTTTGGATGTTGAAGTGAATTCTTTTTTCAGGTTAAGATCTCACGGGAATTAACGAGTTTGGTTGAAACCCATGGCGAGGAAACATCAGAACTAAGGCAACAAGCTTATGTAGCAGCAAGGGGTTTAGAGACGCGATCTCCTTCCCAACAACACTCACCTTCCCAACACACTCCGACATCGTACCCATATCCTCCATATCACCATCTTCCACTGTATCCGTATACATCATCTTCGCAGTTCTACTACCCCCATCCATACCAGCCACCTTTGTACCACCCAGTGCCACACCCACCTGGAGAGTTTACAGCAATGCTCAATGATTCAGATTTTATGCAGCAGATGATGCCACCAAATGATAGGAATGACAAGGATAAAAGTTAGATATTTTTACATTCATGTTGAAGGTCAATTTTGTTGGTTATTTAAGTCATTGTTAAGTACTATTTGTCACACGCTTTTTAAGTGATTTTGGTACATTATTATGTAATCAAATTGGATTGACTTCTTATTAATCAAAATTATTCATGTTTCAATTATTTTATGTTTGTTTTTCAATTTAATTATATGAATTAAAAATTAATTATTTTTTCGGATTTATTAAAAAAAATATTAATATCAAATTTAAGTTATTAGAGGCAATTATATTTGTACCTTAAATTAATACATTTATTTTAATTCCAACTATTTGGGGCAGTTACATCTGCATCTAATAAGTTATTAGAGGCGATTATATTTGTATCTAATAAGTTATTAGAGGCAATTATATTTGCCTCTAATACTTTTTCAACTAAACCGGCTGACGTGGCGCATTGAGTATTTGGGGCGGAAGTTTGTGCAATATTGCCCCTAATAACTATTAGCAACACCACTTTTAGGTGCGGATACGAGTTTTGCCACTCATGTAATTAGAGGCAGATAATTCTATTTATTTGCCTCTAATTGAATTAAAAGTGACGAAAATAATTGCCCCTAACTCTTCTTTTTTTTGTAGTGTGAAATCCCGCTACAAACACCCTTAAACTCTTTCAAAAATCAACTTAGGGTTTGTAGAATTGTTTGGTGGATGTTAGGGTTTCAAAAGTATGAAATAATAGTGAAAACCTCGTGAAAATATGAAATATTTATCAGAAAAATGAACATGGACCTCAAAATACCCGAAACCAGGTTGAAAAAGGAAAACATGATACATGTTTCGCGGTCGACCGTGATGGTCGACCGTGACGGTCGACCATGACGGTCGACCGGGCTGCGGTTGACCGGACTGGAAAATTCTAGTTTCTTAAGATTTGGTCTTCATGCATGTTTTTGACTCGTTCTTTTAGACGGTAAAAATTACCTTTGCAGACTTACGTGAAATTCGCCTGCGAGTCGGAGTCGCCCACACAATTTGAGGGTAGGGCTCACCCATGGGCTTGACTCACTAGCGCGAACCCAAACCACATGGTCGCCAAATTCGTTCGCATTTGTTGATCACAGATTAGCTTGTTTACTCGACTCGCCTGCACGAGTTAGGATCATCCAGATAACTGACATTCGCCTGTTTACTCGACTCGCTCGCACGAGTCAGGATCATCCAGATGACTAACATTCGCCTGTTTACTCGACTCGCGCGCACGAGTCAAGATCATCCGAATGATTGAAATTCACCTGTTTACTCGACTCGCCCGCTCGGGTCGAAAATCCAATTCGCCTACGAACTTTAGGATCGCCAGTGTACTCGGCAGCCGCTACGCTACGTACAAGGATGGGTTTTCCCACTCCTCACGACGTGAAGGGAAGGAGTACAGTGCTCCGAGCCCATCAAGTAGCCGCTCATAGTACGAGCGACCGGTCAAATCCATGCAATCTCCAAGTCCGCCTGCATGCTCACGATTGAAGCTCACATCGCCTGCACGAGTCAAGAGCTGAATCCGCCCGCGATCAACAAGCTCGCCGAACTAGTACCTGATAGCTGCAACAACACGTACAAGGATGGGCTTTCCCACTCCTCATGACGTGAAGGGAAGGAGTACAGTGCTCCGAGCCCATCAAGCAGCCGCTCATGGTACAAGAAAAAGGCATGGCATTTCTCAACAGTACATGGTCACATCCCATGATTCAGGGAGCAGCCACGCTGTTTCTCCCTCTATTTAAGAACCTCTCCTACAATAGGAAAGGGGTTCGAGATTGAAAAGTTCAAAAGAACAATTAAAGAGTGATTCGTCCAGAATCCCTTTGACTAAATCAATCAGTTAATCGAACCACCGACCCTTGGTTCTCGGCTCCGATCGTCGTTTGAGAACTCAGGAGATTTGAACTCTACCGACCCGAGCTCCTATTGTGTACTGAAGCTCGCCAGTAACCTCGGTCGAATCGTCCAAGGGAAGCAGATTCGGTGCGAGAACCGAGCGAGGCGTCCTATAGCTACCGAAAGTCCCCACGTTAAACAAGGAGGGCATTCCCTCCGCTTTTATTATAATTTTAATTCATTAGTTTGTAATAAACTATTCTTATCAATACAAATGAAATCCCTATTTAGGTAGATCAAAATTTACACCTACAGAAGATGGCGACCACAGTGGGAGAATCTATTTCTTCAACCAAAATGGTGGTAGCTCAGTTCGACGAGGTTGCTGTTGGGATGACTATGGAGTCCCTAGAAATCGAGTTCGACCAAGCCAAGTATGAAGAGTACTTGTCTTCTTCCTCCTCTGGTGGCAATGCGTCCCGCAAATGCCACAGGGTCGTGCGTAGAGGCCAACCTCAAATGGTCAAAGCCTCCGCGTCCGGAGACTCTATTCGAGTCACGTCGGGGGAGCCCACTCCCTCCAAATTGATCAAGGCCAAGCCAGAGGTCGAGAGCACAGGGCAAAAGCTTGACAAATAGGTCGCTAAACAACCCTTGCAAACACCCGCCCAGGAGGAAACGGTGGTTCATTTCGGCGCAGACCATGCCATCGCAATCCGCACGGATGCTCCTCTCTCCAGAAGAGTTCGCCAGCGGCAAAGATAGTCCCTCACCCAACGTGGGGCCCGTGCCTTCGCCTCATACGACGGCCTGAATTATTACCCAGTTTCAAAGAGTGTAAGACGAAGGGGAAACACGCCCGGCACTGGAAGGCTCTCCGAATCAAGTGTGCCAACCAAGATGGATGAGACCGCCCGCTCGGGTGGATTTCACTTCTCAGGTCACATCCCTGATGCGAACAGACCACCCCGAACGAACGAGCCTACCTGAGTAGGCGAACCCTCAAGGGCGATCGATCATCGCCATGACCCCTTGACGGATAAGTGTAACAAGCGGGAGAGCCGTGACTGCAAAGGTAAAGCAGTAGGCGATACCTCGCAAACTCGCCTGCGTGAGCAAAGGGTTGAGTTTCGCCTGCATGCTGTAGTTCGCCCAAGCGTGAAGACTCTCCTATCATGACAAACTCGCAACTCCAATAATTAACCATTCCACCCAGTGTACACCAGAGAGTGCATCCGAAACTCTCTCGTGCGATCATACGGGCGATCATTAACCATTCCACCCAGTGTACACCAGAGAGTGCATCCGAAACTCTCTCGTGCGATCATACGGGCGATCCGTCTGATGTTGGGGGTTGTCGCCAACCGCAGTGCATCCGAAACTCTCTCGTGCGATCATACGGGCGATCCGTCTGATGTTGGGGGTTGTCGCCAACCGCCCACAGAAGACCTCCGAGGTTACCTAACTCGCAAACGCACCATACATGAGGCGAGTCCTCAGTGCCACTATGAAAGGCTTATCCAAACAGTACTCGTCGAAACCTTCAGTGTTCGAGAGGCTTTCTCAACGGCCTTCTCGACCGAGACCTTCTCGTCGAAGGCGTCGTCACCAAAGAGGACGCACCACCGATGATCTAGAGCTCCCGTCCGCTACAATTAATATGACGGACAGGGATAAGGCCATGCTTTCTGGTTCTCCAGATTCGGACTCCTTCCTGGGGCCTAATCCTCCGCTTGTTCGATGTGAACAAGACGGTATATACCAACGTACCCGTAGTCACACAGGGGTGAGCATTAGGTTCGATTACTCAACTTTAGCAACTCCCTCTGACGATGGGGACGAGGCTTGCTCAGCAGCAGCCATGCCCCAAACATCGCACTCAAGTCAGGACGCACTGGCAAGGGTACACATGACTGAACCCACACATGAACAAACGGTGGCCCAAAAATTCGAAGAACAACAGGCGACCATCGACTCCTTAAGGGAAATGTTGGAGCAGCTTCTGAACAAGAAAAAGAAGTAGAAAAGAACCCAGCACACCTTACCACGGCAAACGGGGAGTAAGGAGTGGATACCTCCCCATCGTCCGGCGAGTGAAACAGAGGATAATGTTGGCCTACAATCTGATTACTCTTCCAAGACATCGCTAGGAACGTCACATACTGGGGGTAGCGCCCGCGACAAGAGGTTCGATGAGTTCCAAAGCCATCTCAACGCTTTGAAGCTCCAACAGAATATGAACAAGCTGGGGGTGGTCCGACCCTATCCTGTCGAGTGGGATATAGTCCCATACCCAGCGAAGTTCAAGACGATTAGCTTGGTGTAGTTCGATGGAAAGGGCTCACCCTCACAACACATCTCCTATTTTATGGTGCAGACCGGATTCCTTACGGGGAACGACGCTATTCTCACCCAGTTATTCATAGGCACCCTCAAAGGGGTAGCATTTGATTAATGGTTCTGCAAGTTAGAACCCGGCTCTATCAAGTCATGGGCCGACGCGGAAAGGCTCTTCTTGGCTCACTTCTTCGACGACGACACAGAGGTGTCGATGGCCACCCTCCTCGTCGAAAAGCAGCTGAAGTCAGAATCGGTCAATGACTTCGTGAAAAGATTTAGGAACCGATCAGTCCATTGTCGAGAGCAAGTTTCCGAATCCACACTGATCGAAATGTGCCGCAATAATCTCTCAATCCACATTTTGTCTAAGGTCGGTGCGGTGGAAACCCGGACCTAGAAAGAACTCGTTCGTCAGGGCGAGCAAGTGGAAAACATGATCAAAAGGTTAGAAGCCAAAGAGCCACAGCCCAAGAAGGGAGATGTGGAGCCGACCATGCCAAAGAATCCCCCTCGAACAAGAGGAAAAGAGATCATGGCCATCGATTCCGCCCCGGCACCCAAAACGGCTCAAAGGCAGAAACCCAGGCAATTCGAACAACGCCCCCCGTGACAATACGACTTCAAGGAAGACCAAGTGGTGGCAACATTCGATACTTTACTCAAGGGCAATCGAATTAAATTATCGGAGGTCACAAAGCCTAAGGAGGCGAAAAAAACCAATGACCCGAGTTATTGTGCATATCACAGATTCCTCGGTCACCACACCTCCAAGTGTTACATCCTCAAAGATAAGCTCCAGGCCCTCTATGATGCAGGAGTCCTAAAGAAGGAGAAGATACAAAAGCAGGTGACCACGAATATGATCACCTTGAATTTTGGGTAGATCTCCCGGAGGTTCAGGCTCTAGCAGGAGTAGTCCTCATCCCCAAGGAAGTTCTGAATATCACTAATGACGACCCTCACAACCAACGAGGGAAAGGTTTAGTACCCTAGACCTTGCCATCTGGCCAGGTGATGTGGGTCCATCCGGACCTCCTCAGCGACGAACAGTGGAATGCAAAGCCCTCAAGGAAGACCAGGGGTAATCCTTACAATGTCATCTACGCCATTCCCGGTAGGGACCAGACGACGGCGTCTACCCTCACCGACTCCGATGAGGAAACTGTCGCCCTCGCTACTCGAGCAGGAAAGGAATTCGCCAAGGAATATCCTACAAGGATGGAGAGCCCGACAGGGCCTCCCACGAGGCCAATGGAAGCAACCCCTCTAGATCCAGATAGGCTGAGCTCGAGCAGTCAGCCTTTCCGATTCAACATGCTCACGCAGTTGAAGAGCATCCCCACGCAAATAACTATGTATGACCTCCTGTGGCTATCCAGGCCTACCCGGGAAGCCCTACAAGAGGCACTGGCCGACTCGAAAGTCTTCTTCACCCACTTCTTGAGGGAAGAAGACACGAGATGGGAATGTGCGATGTGCTACCAGACCACCGAGAGGCGAGTCCCTTGTATCACATTCACCCCTGAGGACATGCTCATCAAAAGCATGTCTCATGATCGACCACTGTACTTCACGGGGTATGTCGGTTCATCAAAAGTGGATCGAATTCAAGTTGACCCGGGGTCTGCACTAAACATCGTACCCCTGAAGTTGATCAAACACCTAGGGATACCCCTGAAACGTCTATCTGCGACCACCATGACTATCTTTGGCTTCAATGCCACTGGGACTCGGCCGCTCGGCAAGATCCGTCTGAAGTGCCGAATAAGCGACATAAAGACAGAGGTGACCTGCTACGTCATCGATGCCGAGCCATCCTACAACGTGCTCTTAGGATGTCCATGGATCCACAACAACCGGATAGTCTCGTCCACATTACACTAATGCCTGAAGTATGTGGATGGTTACGAGCAACTAAAAATAGTGGTGGCTGACAAGAAACCCTTCAAGGGCGTTGAGAACTACTTCACGGACTCTGACTGTACCAGGACCCCGACGAGCCCCCGATCGAGGAGCTTGAGAGCGGCAATGAGGCGGATAGAGAGCCTGAATATGGCGACGGCCTGGTCTTGAACGATTTCGAATCAATTGTAATCGGCTACAAAAGTCACAATGTAACCGACGCTATTCAGGCGGAGGAGATTATCTTGAATGAGAAGTTCAACTTTGCTTATTTATCGTCTTACTCAACGTCTGAGGATGATGCATCTAACGACCTAATGTCGAAGCTCTATAATTCGTATGTCGCGAAGAGACAACCGATCGAGTCTTCACAAGCCATACTCGTCATGCCGGCCTAGGATAACTATCAAAAAGATATTATCTTCGGACGAATCGATCACCCTTTGCGCACGTTGTGGGACGAATCTGAAGATGAAGACTTAGCGCCTCAGTTTTCACAGTACAGTTAGATCGCGAAGCGCATGATGAGAAACATAGGGTACGACCTCACTCGCCCAGAGGGCCTGAATTACGGCCGAGGGCGCAAGACGGTCATCTGACCTGCTTACGTACCTAAAGACAAACCCTCAAATTACTTCAACAAGACTCGGAGAGGTTTAGGCTACTCCTCTTCCTCATTAGATTTGTTCTGTTATGTCAACGAGGACTCCGACTATGCGCATTCGGGGGATCGATCGTCGACAACCTCAGCATGGGACTCAGACGTCAGCACAGGAGACTTGTTCTATAACCTTACAGTCAACATGGCTGCGGTTGATCCTGGTCCCGCTTTATGATGAGACATGGGACCGCCACATCAACACTCAGTGGAATAGTCGCTTCGAGCAACGTGAACCGCCGACCGAAGACGAAATCCTCCAAGTGAACATGGGCGATGAGACTAATCCCAAGCCTATATTCATCAGTGGTAGTCTACCTCCCCAAGAGAAGGAAGATCTCATCGCCCTCATACGGGAATACATTGATGTCTTCGCATGGAATTATGAGGACATGCCCAACCTCGACCCACGGGTCGCCATGCATCACCTCAACATCGGCTCGGATGCCAAACCAGTCAAACAATAGCAGAGGCAGTTTCGTCCGTAGATCATGGAGGCAATCGAGGCCGAGGTAAAGAAACTGATCGAATCCGGCTTCATCAGAGAGGAACAGCACCCCGACTGGGTAGCCAATATTGTTCCGGTCCTAAAGAAGAACGGTAAGATTCGCATCTGCATTGACTTTAGAGATCTCAATGCTGCATGCCCTAAGGACGAGTTTCCCCTGCCCATCACGGATGTCATCATTGATAACACGTGTGGGTTTGAGAGGATGTCCTTCATGGATGGGTTCTCCGGGTACAATCAAATCAAAATGCATCCCGAGGAAGAAAAACACACCTCGTTCAGAACTCCAATGGAGGTATACTGCTACACGGTCATGCTGTTCGGACTCAAAAATAACGGTGCGACCTACCAAACCACCATGAGCACGATCTTTCGAGACCATCTGCGAAAGATGGTCGAATGCTATGTAGATGACTTGGTCGTGAAGAGTCGCGGTAAAGATGACCATCTCCAAGACCTAAGGGTGATGTTCGAACTCATGAGAACTCATCAACTCAAGATGAATCCTACGAAATCATTCTTAGGGATGTCCAGCAGTAAATTCCTTGGGTTCATGGTAACGACAAAAGGAATTCGAATTGACCCCGATAAGGTATAAGCTATTCAAGAGCTTCAGCCGCCCCGAAATCTTAAAGAACTGAGTGGTCTTTAGGGACGATTGGCTTACATCTGGAGGTTTATTTCAAATCTTTCGGGCAAATGTCAACCCTTCTCCAAACTAATGAAGAAAGGTACTTCCTTGGTGTGGGACGAGCCTTGCCAACGGGCCTTTGAGAAGATCAAAGCTTATCTCTCGAACCCGCCTGTCCTCGCGGCTCCAATCTCAGGAAAGCCATTCCTCATCTACATACGGGCTATGGAGCATTCGCTTGGCGCTCTCTTGGCGCAAAATGATGATGTTGGTCATGCGCAGGGCATCTACTATGTAAGTAGGACCCTACAGGGCGCCGAACAACGATACCCTATGGTCGAAAAGGAGTGTTTAGCCTTGGTATTTACCATCCAAAAGATGTGACAATACCTAGTTGGCCAAACCATCCATGTTATTTCTCGGGTGAACCCCATCCGAGTTTTCATGACGTAACCTGTGGCTTTAAACTGGCGCTTGGCCAGATGGGCACTCCTACTATCTCAATACGACATCCACTTTATACCACAGAAGTCAGTTAAAGGACAGGCTATCTGTGATCTTATGGCTAGTCATCCGCTAGGGGCGAAAACTAACCTGTTCGAAGATTTGCCAGATGAACCCCTCGAAGTCAACACGACCTCCCCGACGGAAGCCTGGCAGACGTTCTTTGACGGCGCGTCTCGTATTGGCATGAACGGATCCATCATGGCAGGAGTGGGGGTGGTCCTCACTTCCCCGCAGAACCATATATTACCTAGAGCATTTTCTCTAACAGAGCCATGCACCAATAACGTGGCTGAGTACAACGCGCTACTCATTGGACTCGAGTTGGCAAGAGAGTTAGAGATAAAACATCTTGAAGCCTATGGTGACTCTCAGCTAATTGTCAAGCAAATGACGGGGGAATACGAAGTGAGGAACGACAACCTGATCCCGCTTCACAAAGTAGCTACCAAGCTAGTGGAGTCATTCGAAAGTTTCCGCATCGAGCATGTGCTTCGTTCTGAGGACACACACGCAGACGCCCTCGCATCCTTGACGGTTAATTTGGCCCAGCCGCTAGAAACGACTCAATGGGTCACTGTGGTAAGTTAGAAACGACGACCTGATCCTGCTTCACAAAGCAGCTACCAAGCTAGTGGAGTCATTCGAAAGTTTCCGCATCGAGCATGTGCTTCGTTCTGAGGACACACACGCAGACGCCCTCGCATCCTTGACGGTTAATTTGGCCCAGCCGCTAGAAACGACTCAATGGGTCACTGTGGTGAGTCGAAGACTCTTTCGACCAAAAGATATTCTAGAAGCGAACGCTGCTCACCAAGTCTCGGATCAACCCGACCCGAAAGATTAGCATCTCCTGATCATCGATTACGTCCTGTATGGTATGCTGCCCGAAGATGCTAGAGAACGAGAGTCTGTCCGCCGGTGTGCCTCAAGGTTCTACTATGATTCAACTACAAAGGAGTTTTATCGAAGGTCATATGACAGCTTGTTACTTCGATGTCGTTCAAAGACAGAAGCACAAGAGGCTCTGCACGAAGCCCACGACAGCACTTGTGGAGCTCACTATCCCGGACCCAAGCTTTGGGATCGATTGCGGAGGATAGGCTACTTCTGGCTTGGGATGGTCAGCGACGTGGTTGCTTACGCAAAACATTGCCACGCATGCCAAATCCACGCCAACTACCTGCATCAACCTCCCGAAGACCTACACCCGACAACGGCATCTTGGCCCTTCGAAGCATAGGGGATGGGCATCGTCAGACCAATATCCCCACCGTCGGCGAGAGGTCATCGCTTCATCCTCGCGATCACCGACTACTTCTCTAAATGGACCGAAGTCATCCCCTTAAGAGAAGTCAAGACCAATGACGTGATTAAGTTCATCAAACATCATGTCATATATCGATACGGCGTACCTCAACGTGTCATCCATGACAACGGCACACAATTTGTTAGTCATGCGTTCACCTGATTTTGTGATAAATTCTGGATACAGAACCTTTCCTCCACGACCTACAACCCTTCGGCGAATGGCTTGGCCGAGGCCTTCAACAAAACAATCATTAAGATCTTAACCAAGCTGACTTCTAACAACAAGCGTGATTGGAACGAGAAGCTGGGCGAGAGCTTATGGGCGTATCGCACGATGGTTCGTACACCGACCGACAACACGTCTTATTCATTAGTATATGGCTGTAAAGCCGTGTTACCATTAGAGATTCAAATTTCATCCCTCCGTTTAGTCCTAGCTACGGGGATGATGACCGAGGATGATCATCAATGATGCATCGCGGAACTTGAAGCGTTGGATGACAGGCGGCTTGAAGCTCAACAACACATTAAGTTCTACCAAGCCCGAATGTCTAAGGCTTTCAACAAGAAAGTCAAGCGTCGATCCTTTTAGGAGGGAGAATTGGTGCTCACCGTCCGACGACCGATGATTCTCACTTCCAAGAAGAAGGGTAAATTTTAGCCTAAATAGGAAGGACCGTTCATAGTAGAGATAGTCTATTCGAATGGAGCTTATCGCCTCGTCAAACCGAACGGCGACAAGATCATGATGCCTATCAACGGCAAGTTCTTAAAGAAGTACTACTCTTAGTTCTCCTCCAAACTCCTACTAGTGCAAGAGTATAAACTGCCCCTCTAAACTCCTACTGGTGCAAGAGTATAAACTGCCCCTCCAAACTCCCATAGTGCATGAGTCTAAACTGGTCCTCACTCCCTCCAACTGGTACACGAGGCTAAACTGTTCCTACTTCATATACTCTGATGGGAAACCCTATACGAGACTCTACTAACAACGTTCTTAAGTGTGACCTAGATCGCCACTTGGTCCAACCTTCTTACAGTTAGGACCAAAACAACCCTGTCATGTTAACTATAACCTCTAACAAAATTAACTTACCAATCCTCTCTAATAGGATGGTGAGCCTGACAAAGTCGCTCACATCGCGGTAAACAACCCTTTCATGTTAACTATCACCTCTGATAAAATCAACTTACCAATCCTCTCCAATAGGATGGTAAGCCCACCAAAGTCGCTCACATCGCGGTAAACAACCCTGTCATGTTAACTATCACCTTTAACAAGATCAACTTACCAATCCCTTCCAATGGGATGATGAGTCCTCATAGTTGTTCCGATCACAATAAAAATTCTATCATGTTAATGATCACCTCTGATAATTGGCCCCGTTATTCCCATGAGTAACACAGCCTAAGTAGTAACCTACCCATGCGACGTGTTGCTACTTCGGTCAATAGTCACACTCCTACATCCCTGAACTACCTGACCTATCTCGGATATCCTAATATTCTCTTAGAATAATCGATGGGTAGCAGCTTACCATGCGACGGCTCCTACAGCAATCGATCGTCACATTCCTATATCCCTGAATGATTCAGTTATCATTCACGTCGTTGTCCTCGCGGACGACGATAATCATCAAAGGCGGCTTAACAGGTGACATGTCCCAACTATCCCCTCAGACAGCAAATCACCAAATGGCAAGTCGTTGTTGGGTCTTCAGCTGGTCGCATGCACGAGCAACTGCTCTTTGTTTCAAGCTAAGTGTTACCCTCTCGATTTCGCCTGAGCTACAACGCGAGAGTCGGGGTTAACCCGACCCCATGCTGTGAACAACCAAAAGCAGAAGGGGATCCTAGCGACTAAGTCCAAGACAGACTCGTCGAAGGCTCGCCATACTACGAAAAATGGCATAACTGACTCGATTCAGGCGATAAGCAGCACAGGCGAGTCCAACACAGTGGCTATCAAGGACTAACCAATAGTCCTAAGCACAGATCAAACACAGAAAATAAAGAAAAAGCTGTGCATGCAAAGCAATAAATAAACAAAAGCGTAACAGGCCATTCCAGGCAAAAATTACAGACATAGAGTTTTAAGCTGTGATGCATCGAGCATCAACAAAATTACAAAATAGTGTTTAACAAATAGAGCGATGCACTACATCAACTTCAAAAGACTAAAACTGGCGATTTTTGCCTTGATAGCCTTGAGTTCTGCCGCCTGTCGGGCTCGGGTCTTCACCTCTTGCCTCTGCTGAAGCCTGGCGAAAGTAGCCTCACCATCCTCCTCTTCCTAGCGAAGACCTTGCCACCGCTTCGGCAACGCGACCAAGCCGCATCTTTTCGTGCTCGAGCTTTCGCAAGTTCGCCTCTCCCTCGAGGGACCCAGTGTCCATGAAGAAAGCGGCGTCCATGTAGACATCCATCTCAGCCAACACCGCACGATGTTGCCTGCGCAATTGGTTGAGCTCGGCCTCTTTCACCTGAATGCGCCTCGCCAGATCCTCACACTCGAACATGATGCTCATCGCGAGAGGCGGTGGTTCGTCAGAAGAATCAGCGTGCACCAACTCCTCCAGGTGATGCATCAGTCCCCCCAAACGTCGAAGCTCCCACTCACATTGCTGGGCCAGCTGGCGACCCCTCACCAGTGGATCTCCTCCAGGCCTTCGGCCACGAGGAGGAGCATGTATCATATACCCCCCGACGCCTTGGCTGATATGACAGCCATTCGGTGAAGGTCCTTCTCCAACTTCCGGAGGAGCATGTCATCATTACCCCCCGACGCCTTGGCTGATCATGACAGCCATTCGAGTGAAGGTCCTTCTCCAACTTCTGAGAGGAGAACAAGCATCAGAGTGGATCTGTAGCGGGCGAACCCTTTGGACCGGGACACAGCCCACGGCAGCAGACGTTTGCGTCGACTGGCCGACGGTAGCGGAGGAGGAAGCAACCTCCTTGCCCTTCGAAGCATTCGACTGGGAAGCCATTGAGTAAAGCAAAAAAAAACTCTGTACTTCTCTTCTGGTGAATTTTTTTTCATAAGCACGAGAACTCTACCAAAGAGATCGTGAGCACATTATATAGTCGAGATATGAACAGCTGGGATCTGCCATCTCAGGTAGATCGAACGGCTCAGATCTCTAGCGACGCTTCGAGTTCGATGCCCATAAAAGCTTCGCCATTGGGACTCCAAACCGACCGTTCAGACTGAGCGCGGAAGGCGAAGCGTCCTGTCACTTCGTAATTAATGAGGACTAACGCGCCCACATCACCTTGGCTGGCAAGCACTTGGGTCCGCGGGCAGACGCATGGCACAAACACGCCTGCGCTTGAGTTTTGCTTGTAGCACAAATTCGCCTGCGCTTGAGTTTTGCTTGCAGCACAAACTCACCCGCGTTTGAGTTTTGCTTGTAGCACAAACTCGCCGGCGTTTGTGTTTTGCTTGCAGCACAAACTCGCCCTCGCTTGAGTTTTGCTTATTGCACAAAATCGCTTGCTTTTGAGTGTTGTGTGCAGCACAAACTCGCCCGCTCATGAGTTTTGCTTGTAGCACAAACTTGCCCACGCTTGAGTTTCGCTTGTAGCACAAGCTCGCCACATTTGAGTTTAGCTTTCAACGCAAACTCGCCAATATTTGAGTTTAGCTTTCAATGCAAACTCGCCGGCACTCGAGTTTTACCTGCAGCGCAAACTCGCCAGAATTCGAGTTTTGCTTGCAGCACAAAACTCGCCAACAGTTTAAGTCTTTCTTACAACACAAACTCGTCAGTTCGCCTGTAACCTAAACTCGCCCAGACCTGAGCTTCACCTGCGGCATAAAATCACCGGTAATTGAGTCTACTTGTCATATGCGCGAGACGCTGAATGGCGACGCAACGAAATATGAAAAGAGTATGTACACAATGAGAAAGTGCAAACTTCATTAGATGCTTCTAGATAGTACATTAGAACAAAGTTATGACATTATAACCAAGAGAGTCATAACATTATATTCAAGAAGCAAAACATGAAACAGAACGTCTTGAATCTACTCCTATCCTATGGGTTTATTCTAGGAGTTTGAAAGATGCAAGCTTGGCTTTGACTGCGGCTATCTCCTCTGTATGCATGGTGCAAGCTTTATCCTTTGTCTCCTGTTAGACCCACGCCTCAAAAGAAACGTTAGCAGCGGCGTCCTCCTGAAGCAGCAGTGGAAGATTACGCCTCTCTCTGGCGAGATTGCCTTCCACCGTCTCGCTCTGAATGCGCAGGCCTATCAATACTGATTCACACTCTACATGCGGGATCATACCTAAAATGATCAAAGAAGCGACAGACTCCATGTCAGATTACAATAGGCGGTGCCGAAGATCCAGATGATCAATAAGGACCCCTTTGTCTTCTATGTTTTGCCTTTGGCACTATTGTTGGCACACAGCGCGACGACGGACTGGAGCTAGGAATAGCTTCACTTTGGATTCCAAATCCGCATGTCGTAAATCCTCCAATTTTGTTAAGAGCAGTTCCAGATCGATGAGTCTCATTGAGCAGCGTAGGGCGAGCCTAAAGTCGCCCTGGCAACGGAGATGGGCTACACTGTCTGAAAGAGACTGCTTCAGCTCCGCAAAAGTACCACGACCCTGATCAATGAGCGAGATCACTCATTTCACAGCGTTCTCCAACTCCTCTAATCGGGCCAGAACGGAATCCGAGGGTTTAAACTCCGGATCATAGTCAGATATGGGAACCGAAGGAGATGCATCACTCCTCGCCCTCTACGTATCAGACGCCTTCGCTCGTGGTGCCATCCTGAACAAGAAGGAGACAATCAGCACAGTGCCCCCTCTAACAAGAAAATAAGGAAATATATGACGTATGGTCTAAGTGCGTATCTGTCATCCAACGATCCAGATTGGGTGGTGGAAAGGAAGATCGTCCATTACTCCGCCTTTAATACGAGACGACGTGCTAATGTCAGTCCAGCTGGCGGGCACTCGAGACCACGATCAGACACGTGGTTACCCCCAAATTAGCATTAATTTCGTCTTTAGCTTGATTTAACTGTGGTTAGAATTCGCCTATGGCTAAATTTCGCATGCGGTTTGAGTTCGCCTGTAGTTAGAATTCAACAGCGGTTTGAACTCGCCTGTGTTTAGAATCCGGCTGTAGTTTGAATTTGCCTATAGTTAAAGGCCCACCTGCAACGGCCTCACAAAGAAAGATAAAAGCCAAAAGATAAGAGGCAACAACGATTAGGAGGGGTACATGCACAAACACATTTGGAAAACCAAAAGAGCATAACATTCATCCAGTCTTAAGACAGTACGTTTGAAAAAAGTTATGACTTCACAATCAAACGAGTTATAATACAACATCAAAAGCAAAATGAAGCAAAATGTCTTAACATGGTTTTAGACCTAAGAGCCTAGTCCAACAAACTAAAGGAAGCAAGCTCTGATTTAACCGCGGCTACCCTTCTCGCGTGGTCCTCCCGGGCTTTGTCTTCAACCTCTTTCTGAGCCCGATCCTCGAAACTTGATTGGGCAGCAGAGTCTTCCTGGCGCAGTGTTTGGAGGTTTTGAGTTGCCTCCTCAACAGTCTTGCGGACATTTACACTCTCAGATTAAGGCCCCTCAGGGTCGTCTCCGCCTGCTCTAGCTCGACCCTCAGATGGGCTCTTCCAGTGAGCGTTGTTGACCTACCCAAAAGGCGACATGGGATTCCAAATCTGCTATTTACCTGAAGCAAACTTCCTGCTCCCAGGCCTCCCGACGTCGAACGCGTGACAAGAAGGGCTCCACATCGGCTTCTGAACCCTCTCGTAGCAAGGTCTCCAGACTCGTCAGGTGTGACTCCAGAAAAAGGAGCCTCTGCACACAACGTGTGGCAAGCCGGCATTCGCCCAGCCGCCTGAGATCGGCCACACGATCCAAGAGGGACTGTTTGAAGTCATCGTAGGTCCCCATGCTAAGACTGACAAGGGAAATTAACTGCTTCACAGCATTCTCAAATTCCTCAGCGCGAGCTTGTATAGACAAGGAATTTGAGAAAACAGGCTCTTGACCCGGAGCGAGCGCCGCAATGGGTGGAACCTCAAGACAAGGTTCGGCTCCAGTCGGTGGAACAGGGTTTGAAGCAGAGGAAGTCATGATTCCCTCAGATTCTTCGTCAGAAATCAAGATGGGCTCGGTCGCACGCTCTTCAGTAGTCGGCGCTTCTTCCTGAACTGCACAACACGACGGCAACACAACAAAGAGTTAGAAGCGAGAGGTATCGACTTGACTTGCGACCCTCTAATCGAACTACACAAAAGCCTGGACAAAAAGGTACCTTCGGCGGCAGCGGCCTCGGTGGCACCCGAAGAGGACATCCCCTTTCCTTTTTTAAGCGACTCTCTTCACCTTCGGCGCCATTTCGAGTGCAACGAGAGGGAGCGTAAGTTTTCTCCAGAGAAGATAACAAGAAAACTACAACCTCCCTTAACATGGGGGAGGCGCGTTAAATACTCATGGCCTGGATGATTGTCTGCTGTTCGATCGAACTGTTCGAAACCGAACAGTTAGAAAGTAAGGCTGAACAGTTTGGGATCCCGCGTGAGTGGTCGAGATCCGGTAGTTTCTAGACACGATCTCTCACCAACGGCCCAGATCGGGCGTGGAGAACGAAGAGGCCCATTACGCCATCTTTAATGCAAAACGACGTACCCATGTCGTCTTAACTGACGAGCATATTAATACCCACATCGTCTTAACTGATGAGCGTATTAACGTATAAATTGACACGTGGCCCACTAAGAGCGGAGCCCGCCCGCGAGCTGAAATCGTCGTTTGAACTCATATGGTTCAAGCTCGTCTGATGGTTGAGCCGATCAGTCTTGTAAACCACTCTGGAACTCGAGCCAGTCCTAATTTTTCCTGCAGACAAAATTTGCCTGCAGATAGAATAAGCCTGCGGCTGAAATCCACCAACAGTTGGAATCCGCTCGCAGCTAGGATTCCCTTACGGCCAAACTATGACCAGTGCGGATCCATGTTAAACAATGACAAAAAGAAAAAAAAAAGAGAAAAGGTGGGGCGCACACAAGGGAAAAAATGACTAGGAATGAAAGGATAATTCCATTCATTAAAAGGGATTCGAATACAATGAGGGAATCGAAAGCAAATTACAAATCTTTCAACCGCGACTCCACTTCGTGAATCTCCTCAGCACGCTTGAGCTCGAGCCTCCTTAAAATCTCTCGACAAAGATCCTCCATAGAGAACGAAACCAAGTCTTGGACGGTGTGCCTAGCCTCCTTGAGGGCTCGGTCTTTCTCCTCAATGGAACTAACGATCAGTTGCCGTTGAGACTCCAACTCCTCCAACTCCCCAATTAGCTGTTCGCGAGCCCCCTCCTAATTGACTAGCGAGGCCTGCACGTTAGCAATGATTTGCTTGGTCTTCACTATCTCCGAAGACAAGCGAGAGAGGCGGAAGTCAGGCTTTTGTTGCTCTAGGCTCACTCGTTCGTTCTCGGTCTTGACACGCTCCAACTCTTCCGTCAACCGCACCTCCAATGACATTGTCTCATCCAGTCGGCGATCGCACTCCTCCAATGCTACTTGAACCTCGCCGGATGCAAGATGAACGATCTCGGAGCTCGTCGTACGAAGGGTAAGCAGCTGTTGGATAGCCCGTTCTACCTCTTCCAAACTCTTGAAGTACGGGTTAGCCACGGTGGCACCAAGCTTCTTGATCAAGAAAGCCATGTCATAATCAAGGTCCTCCTTGAACTCCTCAAAGGGGCAGCTCTCTTCCAATGCGACTTTGCTTATTTTGGCTTGATAGGCGGATTTGCTTTTTGACAGGCAGATCTTGTCTTTGTCAAGTGGATTTTGCTTTTTGACAGACAGATTTATATTTGTCTGGCGACTTTGCCTATTTTAGCTTGATAGGCGGATTTGCCCCTAGTGTTCGCGGGAAAAATTGTAGTTTTCATTGACGTCATTGCACACTCTTTGACAACTGTTTATCGGTTACAAAGATCCGATCTTTTTATAAGATCCGGTTACAACGAAATCAACAAAAGAAATAAAAATTACAACTTTCCTTTTATGTCGAACGAATCGCGAGCTCCTGTTTTGCGGTCACTCGCTTTTGTGGGTTCTTTGCCAACGCCGGGGTTAATTCGTGGACCACCGCGCGATCTAGATCCAATCAGATCTACACGATTTGACGGGTGTTATCTCACTAAGGAAATAACAGCCGGGGGGTACTATTTCACCAAGAAAATAATAGCCTTTAGTTCTCGGGATCAAAGGCCAAGCTTTGATCCGGAGTGTTACTTCGTGTAGATCTCAGATCTGATTTCTCTCTCTCGAACTCCTGCCTTTTGTGACGTGGATGCTCGCCAAGAACCAGATCTGAATGTCCAAGTCTTCAAGTCTTCAAAACTCCAAGCTCAGTTCTCGGCCTCTAGAAGTTCCACCCTCAAAAATGAGCCAAGGGGGTCATATTTATAGGCTCTCAGATGCTGTGACCTTGGCATCAGATCTGGGCGGGCCACCTAGAGGTGGCTTCGGCCCCGAGCCACCTATAGGTGGCTCGGTTTTGGCCGAGTCCTCCTAGGATGTTGTGCCAGTGTTATGTCGTTGTCAGGTTTTATGGCTTCGTTGTTGATGCCGTGACTCTGATTTTTGACAGTCGAATCCCAATATGGCGCAGTAATCCGCCTCGGTGTTTGAGTTCAAGATCCGGTTCATGGTTGGATGACTCGTTGACTCACCGAACTGGTTAGCTTGCGATTCCGCATGCGAGTGGATGTATAAAACTCCATTGTATGCATTCCGTTGCTTGCGTGCGATTTGTTAACCTCGTCGCCTCGTTAATCCGCTTCGTTGCGTGTCACTTGGCTTCGGTGTTGTGGACTGACGCTCGTGTTTAGATACGTCACCCGATGGTTCGTCGGTTTGTGCCGAGCTGTGCTAAGGGACCTATAAGCAATTTTATATGCCTACAGATACCCCCTCCAAAGTATTTCAGCCTCGTTCTTTTATAGAAGAGTCTGGAATACTTTGGATATGATTGTCCCAACCTTCAGTCGGTGTAACGGGACCTTGGAATGGCTTCTGTTCTTGATTCCTTCAATCCTTCAGGCTATTCGGTGCTTTGTCGAATGTCTGTAAGGGTTCCGGTGCTGCATTTATTGTCTGACCGTTGTCGGAATTTTGGACTTGAAGCCGATTCCTAATGTTCTGATCTTTAGTTCGTGTTTGTTGGTTCAACCTAGAACTGACCATTGATTGTTGGCGTTGAATTCTCGTTTGCGACGCGTTGTCCGGCGTAGTGTTATTGAGTTATCCTTAAGAATATTTTTAGAAAAATACTCTCCAGAAACTTCTCAACCAAACATAGGAAATAGTTTATACTCATATACCTTATTGGAGTATTAAGAAGCAGTTTATACTCGTATACTTTTCGGAGTATTAAGAAGCAGTTTATACTCGTATACTTTTCGGAGTATTAAGAAGCAGTTTATACTCGTATACTTTTCGGAGTATTAAGAAGCAGTTTATACTCGTATACTTTTCGGAGTATTAAGAAGCAGTTTATACTCGTATACTTTTCGGAGTATTAAGAAGCAGTTTATACGAACGTTGACTTTCGCTTGCAACGCGTTGACTGGCGTTGACCTAAGGTTACGCGTTGTCCGGCGTTGACCGTAGGGTTTTGAACGTCGTACGTTGAACTGTTTGATCGCAACGCGTTGACTGGCGTTGACCTAGGGTTACGTATTAACCGGCGTTGACCCTAGGGTTTCGAACGTCGTACGTCGACTGTTTGATCGCAACGCGTTGACTGGCGTTGACCTAGGGTTACGCGTTGTCCGACGTTGACTGGCGTTGACCTAGGGTTACGCGTTGTCCGGCGCTGACCTTAGGGTTTTGAATGTCATACGTTGACTTTTTGATCGCAACGTGTTGACTGGCGTTGACCTAGGGTTACGCGTTGACCGGCGTTGACCCTAGGGTTTTGAATGTCGTTGGATGCTCAAGTCACGAGACCAACTAATGAAGCTGATGCGTCAGTGACTCTCGTATTTATAGGATTTTTGGCAAACCCTCAGCCATCAACGGGTTTGATGAGCCTTTACCGACTACCGTTTGAGTCGGGCTAGCATGCGGATTGTTTTAGTCCGTTCCGCATGTGACGTTATGCTAAAAGAGTTAACCCTTTTAGTGCTACGATATTGAATACGTAGACTTCGTCTTTCTCCTGTGAAAAGACTAAACAGCAACGTGTATCAGACGTTGACTTAGAATTTTTGGCAAATCCTCAGCCCTCAACGGATTTGACATGCTTTTACCGATTACCGTTTGAATCGGGCTTACATGCGGATTGTTTTAAGTCCGTTCCGCATGTGATGTTGTGCTAAAGGAATGAACTCGCTTAGACTTGATGCTACGACTTCGAATACGTAGACTTCGCCATTGTTACGGGAACAGGCTACCCGGCAACGCGTGCTAGGCATTGACTTTAGGATTTTTGGCTAACCCCTCAGCCCTCAACGGATTTGACATGTTTTTACCAATTACCGTTTGAATCGGGCTTACATGCGGATTGTCTTAAGTCCGTTCCGCATGTGACGTTGTGCTAAAGGAATGAACTCCCCTAGACTTGATGCTACGACTTCGAATACATAGACTTCGCCATTATTACGGGAACCGGCTACCCGGCAACGCGTGTTAGGCGTTGACTTTAGGATTTTTGGCAAACCCCCAGCCTTCAACGGATTTGATTAGCCTTTACCGACTACCGTTTGAATCGGGCTAGCATGCGAATTGTCTAAATCCGTTCCGCATGTGACGTTGTGCTAAGAGAGTGAATTCTCCTAGACTCGGTGCTACGAATACGTAGACTTCGTCTTTCTAACGGGAATAGACTACCCGGCGACGCGTGTTAGGCGTTGACTTTAGGATTTTGGGCTAATCCCCAGCCTTCAACGGATTTGATTAGCCTTTACCGACTACCGTTTGAGTCGGGCTAGTATGTGGATTGTAACGCTGTGCTAAGAGAGTGAATTCTCTTAGACTTTGTGCTATGATGTTGAATACATAGGCTTCGCCATTGTTACGGGAATAGGCTACCCGACAACGTGTATTAGACGCTGACTTATCCCTACTTAGGCTTCGGGATAAAATACCCCAGAATCGGACTCTGGTGTCTTTTTGTTCGGAAAAAGACTTACCTTTTATAGGACTGGTTATCTAATCTGAAGATGAATTCTTCGTTTATCGAAGTGGAATTTCAACTTCGGTTATAACCATGAGAAGGCTTAACCAAAGAGAAAAGAAAGGGAGTTCTTTCGTTTATCGAAAGGGGACTCCGAACTGAAGGTGGACCTCTTGTTCATGAAAAGAGTCAAGGGGGCCAGAAAGACATTTTTTTTTGTGGACTCACTGTTAATTGGAATTGATCCGTGAGGGATTTTGGTGGTGAAAAATGATTTTGGGTTATCCTCTAGAATATTAAGTACAATATTCTTCAAGGAACTTCCCGGTAAATGGGTTATCCTGAATGTACTAGGGATAGTACTTTTTCAGGAACTTCCCATTTATTGGCATTAATTGTCTGGCGCCCTTTGGAGTAATTAGGCGATATGCGCCGTTTGAGTAGACTGTGTCTATCACAAACGCCCCTTCCCATTTGGGTTCAAATTTACCTTTCTTCTTGGAGTTGAGGATTATCGGTCGGCGAGCAGCGAGAACCAGATCTCCTTCCTTGAAGCTTCTCTGTCGGACTCTTTTGTTAAAAGTCCTAGATATTCTGGCTTGATAAAACTCAATGTGTTGTTGAGCTTCCAAACGCTTTTCATCCAACTTCTCGAGTTCTTCGAGACGTTTTTGATGTTGTTCTTCGGTTGTCATCTCAGTTGCGAGAGCGATCCGAAGAGATGGGATTTGGATATCCAATGGTAGCACAGCTTCACATCCGTATACCAGCGAATATGGGGTAGCTCCCGTAGGTGTGCGTATAGTGGTGCGATAAGCCCAGAGTGCTTCACCGAGTTTATCGTCCCAGTCTCGTTTATTGGTCTTCACGAGCTTTGACAGGATCTTAATGATTGTCTTATTAAACACCTCAGCTAATCCATTCGCAGCGGGATAGTAAGCTGTTGACGAAATATCTTCAATTTTGAACTTGTCACAAAACCTGACGAAGGCGTTGCTTATGAACTGTGGACCGTTGTCATGAATGATCCGTCTTGGCACGCCGTGTCGGTAGATGACGTTACTATGGATCCAAGGCCGACCTAATAGTAAGTTATATGAAGTTTCGGCATCGATCACATAACATGTGACTTCCGTCTTCAAATCTCCCATTTGACACTTTACCCGGATTTTACCCAAGGGTCTTGACCCGCTAGGGTTGAATCCATAGATATCAATCGAAGCGGCATAATACTCACAGCAGAACCCGGATCCACTTGGATTCGGTTGACTTTGCTGGAGCCAATGTACCCGATGAAATATAACGGTCGATCGTGGTTCGAATTCTTCGTCTGCATATCTTCTTTGGTGAAAGTAATGCAAGGAAGGTTCTTAGTCGCTATATTGCAGTGTTGACTCAGCGGTTCTAGCCCTTTAGGCACCGGCTTGATTTGAGTCAGAAACACCTCTGAATTGGCCAAAGCTTCTTGCAAGGTCTCCCTGGTTTCTTTGGATAACCGCAGCAACTCATACAATGTTATCCGCGCTGGAATATTAGCAAGTTGAGCCATAATATCGAAGCTGTGTGGAGTGTTTGAGCTTTCCGGTTTATCTCTTCCAATCGGACGACTGAAACGAGACTGCTTCGGATTTTGAACCTCCTGGGGCCTCTTTTCATTCTGTTTATCAACCGGTTATCGTCGAGCTTCTTCAACCGGTTTAGGAACCGTAATCACACCCAGCTCCATGAGAGTTTTGGTTGGTCCTCGTTTAGTCACCCCCTGCTCAGCTAACTAATCACCAGGAGATGGGTACTTAAAGTGATACTCATTTCCACTCTGGGTCGCAAAAACTTCTTGTTCTTCTTCAGAGAGAGGGAAAGCTAGGATTCTTTCGTCATCTTCTCTTGGGATAGCAGAGACTCCGCAGCAAGATTTCCCTTTCCCTTTTGACTTCTTCTTGGATGACGATCCGGCCCATTGTTCATCTTCAATCAGGTCGGGGTGAACCCAGAGGATTTCGCCGTTTGGGGCTGTGTGTGGCACAAGTCCTTTTTGGCGCTGTCCACGTGGGTCATCGTTCACTGTCTTCATTCCTACTTTGGTGATGCACTCTGGTTTGAACCATGTTGTGGGCACCGATCCAAAGCTGATTGACACTACGTTCGCTCCGACATTCTTGGACGGCTTTGGGGTTATGACGCCTACATCGATTAACGCCGGCAGCTGGATTTTGTTATTTTCCAACAGGTACTTAAAGATGGCGGGAACTTCGTCATCTTTGAAGGAGTACACTTTGGGAAATCTTGGCTCTGAAGACTTCTGCTTCTGAGGCCGTTGTTGCCATTGTGACTGCGATTGTTGTGGCGCTCGTTGCTGCTGCTGTTGCTGCGGTTGCAATTGGAAAGTTTGATTAGCATCAACTGCATTAGCATGTGCCTTACCTTTCCCCCGTGGGACGAAATTCTGCTGTGGAGCATTCGTCGCCTGTTGGCCTCTTTCCGCCTTCTTCCTCTTTAGGAACCGCTCGGCTTGCTCTCCTCGGACCTTTAAATCCTTCCATGTTTTGGATGGAGCTATCCCCATTGCTTCCAGCACGTCCAATGCGAGGTTGTTGTGGAAAGTCTGGAGAATGAATTCCTCAGTAATCGGGTCCCGACAGTTCATCGCCTTGTTCCGGAACCTTTTGACGAAGGTATCAACCAATTCCCCGTCTTTTTGTTTCTCATCAAGCAACGACCCGATGGATATCTTGGTGTCGTCATCGAAGAAGTTTGCGAGGAACTTAGTCTCCATGTCGTCCCAGCTATTCACGCTTCCTGGCTTGAGGCGACGATACCAATCGAAGGCGGCTCCACGAAGAGTACCAACGAAGGACCGTACCATCAGAGGCTCATTACCAGAGATAACCCCCAGGTGTGATTTGAAGTAAATCAAATGCTGAGTGGGTGAACCCATCCCATTAAACGGCGTGAAGTTAATTAAGTTGAACTTCGCCGGATATGGGATTGATTCCCACTCTCTTGGGTATGGACAAGGAATGCCCGTCTTTTTCGTCTCTTGAGCGGAAATCAATGTATTGATTTTGCTCTCGAGGTTTTTAATTTTCAGGCTTTCATCTGTGTTTTTGCTAGCATTCTCGTTACCACCCCTTGCATTAACGGGAGGATTAGTGGCATTGTGAACTTCATTCGCATTCGTATCCTCATCTTCTTCATGAACCTGGTTACGACGACTTGGTTCGCCTTGCTGGTTCGCCAGTGCTTGAATTTGTTGCTCATGCATTTCTCTCATATTCTGCATGGCCATCTGCATTTCGAACCTGAAGGTTTCCTGTTGTTTAGCCATGGCTGGTTTTCCCTCGCTGGATACTGTGTTGTCAGATGCGACTGCCGAACCGGCATCCGACTCTTCATCTTCTGAAGGTACCCTTGTCCGAACCCTACCGTAAGTTTTTCGTTTGATGGCTCCAGACTGCAGACGGGTTATACGCTGGGATGCTTTCAGAATTGACTCGAGATTATCCCGTGCCGATGTCCCTCTGCTAGTCATGTTAGTGGTGACTCTCAGAAATTCTCCGTCTTCAACTACCGTTCTACTTCGTCGGAAACGCCTAGGCCTTGGTTTCGGCGTTTTGGTACTGAGCCTTTCAAAAACCGAAACTCGTTCGGGGACCGCCTTGATGCAGTTGCATTCAGACAATACTGCCCGAATGAGTTTGGAACAGGGGCATTGAGTTCCCTGTTCTCGGGGACTCCTTTTACTAGTTTTACTCGTACCCCCAGCACGATAGTACAACTCGTCTGCTTGAAGATCGGAGTAATCTATCGTGTGTTGGCACGACTTCTCAGGTATAACACTATCGTCATCAGATGATAATGTTTCCTTCTGAGGGTGAACTTCCTTTTTAGGGCCTTCAAGAGTCACGCGCCTCGAAACCTACCTTTTTGGGTGTGAGTTCTCAGCGGGCTCCTGGACTTCGATGCGCAAATTGGCGTGCACAGCTACCTTGAACTCCTTATCGTGCTGAAGGTGGTGGCGACCCCCAGCATGTTGAGTCGTTCGGGGCTTCTTCATCGGGCCCAAACGTTCTTGAACTGGAGCCTTGCCTCGCTCATCGGGAAGTGGACCGAGGCGCTCCAAAACTGGCTTCTTCTTCCGGGATGATTCTGCGTGCTCTCCCGGAGTAATTACTGGAATCATCAGCGGCTTGGGTTGATTCGCCGGTGGTTGAACTTTTGTTGGAGGCTGCTTTGGCCTCCATACTTGGCGGGTTGGTGATGGCTTTTTGGCCACTCTTTCTTCCTCCAATTTCTTGGCCTCCTGCACAAGAATTTTTGCTTGTGCGAGTAACGCGCGGCGTTTGTGAATCCGCTCTTCAAGTGTCGAACGGTTCCATTTGACCCGGATCCATTCGCTTGTTGGTGGCTTACTTAGAGGAGCTGCCATTCATTGGTTGTTGAGGCTGTTTGCCTCTCCTGTTCTTCAGATCCGCGTGATAGCGGACTCCGTCGGTGGACTCCATCGCTTTCGCGAGTTGCCGCGCCAAGCGTTGACGTCACCTTTGGCAGGCTCTCTTTGAGAGAGTCACAACGCCCTCAACAGTAGAGGCGTCGGCAAGAACAGGTTTGACCTCGTTGGAGGTCGGTGGAACTTCACCCGATGCAACTTTGGCATCAGTTGGGGGTGAGACCGTCGTTGGCATTCTGTACTTCTTCGTACCAACGAACTTTTCTCCTGGAGGAGAACTTCTTGGACTTGCGGGGGGAGGTGGATCCGGATGAGGATGACAGATTCTCCTCGAACTTGGCCTGATCGAATTCATATTCGACCTCCTCCTCGACTGGGATTGAGATCCGCGACTGCGACGTGACGATCTCGACAGTGAGATCGGTGGCTCCCACTGTGGTCGCCAGATTGTTCGCGGGAAAAATTGTAGTTTTCATTGACGTCATTGCACACTCTTTGATAACTGTTTATCGGTTACAAAGATCCGGTCTTTTTATAAGATCCGGTTACAACGAAATCAACAAAAGAAATAAAAATTACAACTTTCCTTTTATGTCGAACGAATCGCGAGCTCCTGTTTTGCGGTCACTCGCTTGTGTGGGTTCTTCGCCTGCGCCGGGGTTAATCCGTGGACCACCGCGCGATCTAGATCCGGTGTGGGTTCTTTGCCGACGCCGGGGTTAATCCGTGGACCACCGCGCGATCTAGATCCGGTCGGATCTACACGATTTGACGGGTGTTATCTCACTAAGGAAATAACAGCCGGGGGGTACTATTTCGCCAAGAAAATAATAGTCTTTTAGTTCTCGGGATCAAAGGCCAAGCTTTGATCCGGAGTGTTACTTCGTGTAGATCTCAGATCTGATTTCTCTCTCTCGAACTCCTGCCTTTTGTGACGTGGATGCTCGCCAAGAACCAGATCTGAATGTCCAAGTCTTTAAGTCTTCAAAACTCCGAGCTCAGTTCTCAATTCGGTAGAGTTTTGGCTCTAGAAGTTCCAACCCTCAAAAATGAGCCAAGGGGGGGTCTATTTATAGGCTCTCAGATCTGTGCCTTGGCACAGATCTGGGCCGGCCACCTAGAGGTGGCTCGGCCACCTAGGGGGTCTATTTATAGGCTCTCAGATCTGTGCCTTGGCACAGATCTGGGCCGGCCACCTAGAGGTGGCTCGGCCACCGAGCCACCTAGAGGTGGCTCGGTTTTGGCCGAGTCCTCCAGGTGTTGTGCCGTGTTGTGTCCGTTGTCCGGTTTTACGCTTCGTTGTTGATCCGGACTCTGATTTGACAGTCTGAATCCCAATATGGCAGTAAATCCGCCTCGGTGTTTGAGTTCAAATCCGTTCTATGGTTGGATGACTCGTTGACTCACCGAACTGTTAGCTTGATTCCGCATGTGAGTGGATGTATTCCATTGTTTGCGTGCGGTTCGTTAGCCTCATCGCCTCGTTAATCCACTTCGTTGCGTGTCACTTGGCTTCGGCGTTGTGGACTGACGCTCGTGTTTGGATATGTCGCCCGATGGTTTGTCAGTTTGTGCCGAGCTGTGCTAAGGGACCTATAAGCAGTTTTATACGCCTACACCTAGGGCGGATTCTATCCTAATTCTTTGGTTCTGCCTTGCAGTGACTATCGGTCTCGCCGGAGGTACAGGCTATACGACGCCTCCCTGATTCCCCTTCCTGGATCTGGTATCCGTGTTCGCTACAGATAGGCCGGATGGATTAATCAAGAGAGTCACTGACATACACCATTTGACATTGCGTGAGTTGACTACTGACGCGGTGTTGACAGACGAGACTAGGACAGAGCTCAAAAAGACTCAATTTTTGTTTGGTGATGCCGCGACTGATCCTTCAGCCCTATTGCTTAGGGAGAGTAGGTGGCTCCGCGTAGTGGACGGGGTCTACTACTACCTTCCCAGCATGCCAAGAGGGTTCTCAATTATTGAGTTGCAGTCCCTTGTAGTCCCAAGAATGATGAACTTGGATTTGACCCCGACTCAAGATGGGGTGACTTACGGTGTCTTCACGGGCTCCACGACTGGGTACAGAGTGGACAGCTCCTGCAAGCGTGTGACCGCTTTACGTCCTGGCCTGCCGTTCAACGAGTTGCCCGTCGGGGAGACGACTACGATCGCGGAGACTTTCCATCACTGTTTCTTTCGGGCTAGGGGGAAATTCCCTCCAAAGGACTGCAGAGCCCCGGGGTGGATCTACTCTGCGCCTGGTAGCAGCACTTGGTGGTCTAAGATTACTGACTACGTCTTGGCCGAGAATTCTGATCTCATAGATTCAGAGCTGTACGTAGCTATTCGGGCCACTCGACATGGTCTAAAAATCAATGCTCCTCAGTTCCACAGCATCTTGGAACTGTATTGTTCAGACAGCGGCACATTCTTCACCCCCAATGGTGAACTCGGCATAACCCTTCAAGAGATGTATGACGTGTCAGGGTTGCCTTTGGGAAGCTTCCCCTACGAGGAGTGTCCCAGGTCAAGATGAGATTGACCAACTTTCCAACCGCTCCCCCTTGGTAGTTGAGACTCTATGGGAATTGCTCTATCACTACCATATATGCCTCAATATCTTCGGGGCAGTAGACCATAAAGGCAAGAAGAAGAGGGCTCCGGGGATCAGCCATAAGAACTGGGCTGATTACTTATTTCCAGAGAATGATATCAAGGGAAGGCCTACTTTGCCGCTGGGCGAGTGTGACCAGGCCGAAGTGGAAAGGAGGACGGCCGAAGGGGGAGCCACCATGACTCTTGAGCATGACGAGGGTGGATTCAAATTTGGAAAGGTTTTTCACTCGTTCCACCACCAGGCCAAGTCCCTTATATCTGGAAAGGCCTTGCTCGCGGGGTACCTCATGTTGTGGCTGAAGAGGTGCATGGTTCCTACTCATTCCTTCGAGGCGCTCCTGGTGGAGGTCGTCTATCCAACGGTTTTCTTAGCCCATGAGAAGTCCTATGCATTGGTGTCGGCAATAGTGGCATGTATCCATTGGGGACTCCTCACATTGGCGGCCCAATTTTGTCGTGTGTCGAGTGTCGACGAAGGGGAAGGTGAAGTTATTAGGACTCCCAACCCTAGAGTGGGGCTGCCCTACACTTACTTGATGGCGTGGTTTGTCTACCATTGCGATTTCTTGATGAGTGCCCCAGCTACTCTTCAAGAGGAAAAATTCGTTCCGTTCGTCCAGCGCCTGGAGAGATGCTCGTGGAAGTGTAAAGACATCCCTGACGTGAGAAAGCTACTGTCCCACTTCAGCCATTACAATTTTCACCGTTTCTTCCCCTACTTTAGTTGAGGAGGGTATGGCGAGTCTCTTAGAGATGTATCGACGGTGGATCACCACACCGTTCTTTCCTATGGCGCTTTTCGATGGTTGGTGAATATTCAACCGGGGTATCATATCCTACGAATAGGCTCTGTGTGCTACCTCTTTTCGATGGTTGGTGAATATTCAACCGGGGTATCATATCCTACGAATAGGCTCTGTGTGCTACCTCGAGCCGTACATTCCCTGCAGATTTGCCCGCCAGTTCGGGTATGACCAGCTGTACATGGGAAACATCAACCCCTACTTACATTTCGAAGGATGGTTAGTGGATGGTGCTCGGGGATGGTTCTGGACTCACGCTGGCGGCACCCATGATGTCTCGATTCATGAGGCGATGTCGAGTGAGGAGGAGGTGTCGGCTTATGAAGAGGTGACAGACCACCAAGGGAAAGTCCCTATTTCTGAAGAAACGTTGGTCGGGGAGGAGCACCGGTACAGGAGTCTCTGACCCAAAGGGAGACACCCACTCAGCTGGTAACCGCTTCCTCATCCTCGGTGACCATCGGCGTTGCGGCCGATATTCTAGTGACGTCGGCTGGCTTTGGTTTTGATGGTGTTTACCACCACTTCCACCGTCATGACTACCAGCCCCTCGATCACGGCTTTGTCTATGACGTCCGCAGCAGATGAGGCTACCCTCTCTCCTTTGGAGCATTTGCGCAAAAGAAAGGTGGCTCAGACCCTTGCTAACTTCCAAGACACTCTCGCTGACTGCGTCAAGCTCGCATTAGAAGAGAGCTGCTCCTTCGAGGAGTTCAAGGAGGACCTTGATTATGACATGGCTTTCTTGATCAAGAAGCTTGGCGCCACCACGGCTAACCCGTACATCAAGCATTTGGAAGAGGTAGAGCGGGCTATTTGACAGCTGCTTACCCTTCGTGTGACGAGCTCTGAGATCATTCATCTTGCGTCTGGCGAGGATCAAGCAGCGTTGGAGGAGCGCGATCGCCGACTGGATGAGACAATGTCATTGGAGGCGCGATTGACGGAAGAGTTGGAGCGTGTCAAAATGGATAACAAACGAGTGAGCCTAGAGCAACAAAAGGCCAACTCCCGCCTCTCTCGCTTGTCTTCGGAGATAGTGAAGACCAAGCAAATCATTGCTAACACGCAGGCCTTGCTAGTCAATCAGGAGGGGGCTCGCAATTAGTTGATGGGGGAGTTGGAGGAGTTGGAGTCTCGACGGCAACTGATCGTTGGTTCCATTAAGGAGAAAGACCGAGCCCTCAAGGAGGCCAGGAACACCGTCCAAGACTTGGTTTCGCTCTCCGTGGAGGATCTTCGTCGAGAGATTTTAAGGAGGCTCGAGCTCAAGCGTGCTGAGGAGATTCACGAAGTGTAGTCATGGTTGAAAGATTTGTAATTTGCTTTCGATTCCCTCGTTTTATTCGAATCCCTTTTAATGAATGGAATTATCCTTTCGTTCCTAGTCATTATTTCCCGTGTGTGCACCCCACCTTTTCTCTTTTTTTTTGTTTTTGTCATTGTTCAACACGTATCCACACTAGTCAGAGTTTGGCCGTAGGGGAATCCTAGCTGCGGGCGGATTCCAGCTGTTGGCAAATTTTAGCCGCAAGCTTATTCTATCTGCAGGCGAATTCCGTCTGTAGGCAAAATTAGGATTGGCTCGAGTTCCAGAGTGATGTACGAGCCCAAAATTAGGATTGGCTCGAGTTCCAGAGTGGTGTGCGAGCCTGATCGGCTCAACCATCAGACGAGCTTGAACCATATAATTTCAAACGACGAATTCGGCTCACGGGCGGGCTCCGCTCTTAGTGGGCCAAGTGTCAATTTATCCGTTAATACGCTCGTCAGTTAAGACGACATGGGTACATCGTTTTGCATTAAAGACTGCGTAATGGGCCTCTTCATTCTCCACACCTGATCTGGGCCATTGGTGAGAGATCGTGTCTAGAAACTGTCGGATCTTGACCGCTCACGCGGGATCCCAAACCGTTTGGCCTTACTTTCCAACTGTTCGGTTTCGAACGGTTGGATCGAACGGAAGACAATCGTCCAGGCCATGAGTATTTAACGCCCCTCCCCCTTGTTATGAGAGGTTTTAGTTTTGTAGTTATCTTCTCTGGAGAAAACTTATGCTCCCTCTCGTTGCACTCGAAATGGCGCCGAAGGTGAAGAGAGTCGCTTCGAAAAAAGAAAAAGGGGTGTCCTCTTCGGGTGCCACCGAGGCCGCTGCCACCGAAGGTACCTTTTTGTCCAGGCTTTCGTGCAGTTCGATTAGAGGGTCGCAAGTCAAGTCGATACCTCTCGCTTCTAACTCTTTGTTATGTTGCCATAGTGTTGTGCAGTTCAGGAAGAAGCGCCGACTACTGAAGAGCGTGCGGCCGAGCCCATCTTGATTTCTGACGATGAATCTAAGGGAATCATGACTTCCTCCGCTTCAAACCCTGTTACGCCGTCTGGAGCCGAACCTTGTCTCGAGGTTCTACCCATTGCGGCGCTCGCTCCGGGTCAAGAGCCTGTTTCCTCAGATTCCTTGTCTATACAGGCTTGCGCTGAGGAATTTGAGAACACTGTGAAGCAGGTAATTTCCCTTGTCAGTCTTAGTATGGGGACCTACGATGACTTCAAACAGTCCCTCCTGGATCGTGTGGCTGATCTCAGGCGGCTGGGCGAACGCCGGCTTGCTACACGTTGTGTGCATAGGCTCCTTTTTCTAGAGTCACGCCTAATGAGTCTGGAGACCTTGCTGCGAGAGGGTTCGGAAGCCGATGTGGAGCCCTTCTTGTCTCACGTTTGGCGTCGGGAGGCCTGGGAGCAGAAAGTTTGCTCTAGGGAAATAGCAGATTTGGAGTCCCATGTCGCCTTTTGGGTGAACAGCGCTCACTGGAAGAACAGATAGGCGACTTTACTTCCACCGTACCCCGTCTGAGGGTCGAGCTGGAGCAGGCAGAGATGACCCTGAGGGGGCATCAATCTGAGAGTGTAAATGTCCGCAAGACTATTGAGGAGGCAACTCGAAACCTCCAAACACTATGCCAGGAAGACTCTGCTGCCCAATCAAGTTTCGAGGATCAGGCTCGGAAAGAGGCTGAAGACAAAGCCCGGGAGGACCATGCGAGAAGGGTAGCCGCGGTTAAAGCAGAGCTTGCATCCTTTAGTTTGTTGGACTAGGCTCTTAGGTCTAAAACCGTGTTAAGACATTTTTCTTTTGACGTTGTGTTATAACTCGTTTGATTGTGAAGTCATAACTTTATTCAAACGTACTGTCTTAAGACTGGATGAATGTTATGCTATTTTGGTTTCCCAAATGTGTTTGTGCATGTACCTCTCCTAATCACTGTTGCCTCTTATCTTTCGGCTTTTATCTTTCTTTGTGAGGTCGTTGCAGGTGAGCCTTTAACTATAGGCGAATTCAAACTACAGCCGGATTCTAAACACAGGCGAGTTCAAATCACTGGTGAATTCTAACTACAGGCGAACTTAAACCGCAGGCGAATTTTAGCCATAGGCGAATTCTAACCACAGTCAAATCAAGCTAAAGACGAAATTAATGCTAATTTGGGGGTAACCACGTGTCTGATCGCGGTCTCGAGTGCCTGCCAGCTGGACTGACATTAGCACGTCGTCTCGCATTAAAGGCGGAGTAATAGACGATCTTTCTTTCCACCGCCCAATCTGGACCGTTGGATGACAGATACGCACTTAGACCGTACGTCATATATTGCCCTATTTTCTTGCTAGAGGGGGCACTGTGCTGATTGTCTCCTTCTTGTATAGGATGGCACCACAAGCGAAGGCGTCTGATGCGAAGAGGGCGAGGAGTGATGCCTCTCCTTCGGTTTCCATATCTGATTACGATCCGGAGTTTAAACCCTCGGATTCTGTTCTGGCCCGGTTAGAGGAGTTGGAGAACGCCGTGAAATGAGTGATCTCACTCATTGATCAGGACCGTGGTACTTTCGCGGAGCTGAAGTAGTCTCTTTCAGATAGTGTAGCCCGTCTCCGTTGCCAGGACGACTTTAGGCTCGCCCTACGCTGCTCGATGAGACTCATCGATCTGGAACTACTCTTAACAAAATTTGAGGATTTACGACATGTGGATTTGGAGTCCGAAGTGAAGCTATTCCTAGCTCCAGTCCACCGTTGCGCCGTGTGCCAACAAGAGTGCCGGCGAGTTTGTGCTGCAAGCAAAACTCAAGCGCAGGCGACTTTGTGCCAGGCGTCTGCCCGCGGACCCAAGTGCTTGCCAGCTAAGGCAATATGGGCGCGTTAGTCCTCATTAATTACGAAGTGACGGGACGCTTTGCCTTCCACACTCAGTCTGAACGGTCGGTTTGTAGTCCCAATGGTGAAGCTTTTATGGGCATCGAACTCGAAGCGTCGCTAGAGATCTGAGCCGTTCGATCTACCTGAGATGGTAGATCCCAGCTGTTCAGCTCTCGGCTATATAATGTGCTCGCAGTCTCTTTGGTAGAGTTCTCGTGCTTACAAAAAAAAATTTGCCAGAAGAGAAGTACAGAGTTTTTTTTTGCTTTACTCAATGGCTTCCCAGTCGAATGCTTCGAAGGGTAAGGAGGTTGCTTCCTCCTCTGCTGCCGTCAGCATCGAGGTGACGTCTGCTGTCACGGCTGGCGGTCTACAGGGTCCGCCGCCGTAAGATCCACGCACTTCGACGCTTGTTCTCCTCTAGAAGTTAGAAGAGACCTTCACCGAACGGCTGTCATGATCAGCCAAGGCGTCGACGACATGCTCCTCCTTATGGTCGAAGGCTTGGAGGAGATCCGCCGTGTGGGGGGTTGCCAGCTGGCCCGGCGATGTGAGTGGGAGCTTTGACATTTGGGGGGGATGATGCATCGCTTGGAGGAGTTGGTGCACGCTGATGCTTCTGACGAACCACCGCCTCTCGCGATGAGCGTCATGTTCGAGCGTGAGGATCTGACGAGGCGCATTCAAGTGAAAGAGGCCGAGCTCAACCAATTGCGCAGGCAACATAGTGTGGTGTTGGCTGAGATGGATGCATACATGGACACCGCTTTCTTCATGGACACTGGGTCCCTCAAGGGAGAGGCAAACTTGCGGAAGCCCAAGCACTAAAAGAGTCGCGTTGCCTGAAGCGGTGGCTAGGGCGCTCCAGCTTCTTCGCCAAGAAGAGGAGATGGCGAGGCTGCTTTTGCTAGGCTTCAGCAAGGCAGGAGGCAAAAGACCGAGCCTGATGCAGAGCTCACGGCTGTCAAGGTGAAAATCGCCAGTTTTAGTCTTTTGAAGTTGATGTAGTGCGTCGCTCTCTTTGTTAAACACTGTTTTGTATTTTTGTTGATGCTGGATGCATTACAGCTTAAAACTCTATGTCTGTAATTTTGACCTGGAATGGCCTGTTACGCTTTTGTTTATTTACTGCTTTGCATGCACAGCTTTTTCTTTATTTTCTGTGTTTGATATGTTCTTAGGACTATTGGTTAGTCCTTAATAGCCACTGTGTTGGACTCGCCTGTGCTGCTTATCGCCTGAGTCAAGTCAGTTATGCTATTTTTCACAGTGTGGCGAGCCTTCGACGAGTCTGTCTTAGACTTAGTCGCTAGGATCCCCTTCTGCTTTTGGTTGTTCGCAGCGTGGGGTCGGGTTAACCCCAACTCTCGCGTTGTAGCTCAGGCGAAACTGAGAGGGTAACACTTAGCTTGAAACAAAGAGCAGTTGCTCATGCATGCGACCAGCTGAAGATCCTAACAACGACTTGCCATTTGGCGATTTGCTGTCTGAGGGGACAGTTGGGACATGTCGCCTGTTAAGCCGCCTTTGATGATTATCGTCGTTCGCGAGGATGATGACGTGAATGATAACCGAATTGTTCAGGGATGTAGGAATGTGACAATCGTTTACTGTAGGAGCCGTCGCATGGTAGGCTGCTACCCATCAGTTATTCTAAGAGAATATTAGGATACCCGGGATAGGTCAGGTAGTTCAGGGACGTAGGAGTGTGACTATTGACCGAAGTAGCAACACGTCGCATGGTAGGTTACTACTTAGGCTGTGTTACTCATGGGAATAACGGGGCCAGTTATCAGAGGTGATCGTTAACATGATAGAATTTTGTTGCGATCGGAGCAACTATGAGGACTCATCATCCCATTGAAAGGGATTGGTAAGTTGATCTTGTCAGAGGTGATAGTTAACATGACAGGGTTGTTTGCCACGATGTGAGAGACTTTGGTGGGCTCACCATCCTATTAGAGAGGATTGGTAAGTTGATTTTGTCAGAGATGATAGTTAACATGACAGGGTTGTTTGCCGCGATGTGAGCGACTTTGTCAGGCTCACCATCCTATTAGAGATGATTGGTAAGTTGATTTTGTCAGAGGTTATAGTTAACATGACATGGTTGTTTTGGTCCTAACTATATGAAGGTTGTCTAAGTCACACTTAAGAACATTGTTAGTAGCGTCTCGTATAGGGTTTCCCGTTGAAGTATATGAAGTAGGAACAGTTTAGCCTCGTGTACCAGTTAGAGGGAGTGAGGACCAGTTTAGACTCATGCACTCGTGGGAGTTTGGAGGGGTAGTTTATACTCTTGCACCAGTAGGAGTTTGGAGGGGTAGTTTATACTCTTGCACCAGTAGGAGTTTGGAGGGGCAGTTTATACTCTTGTACCAGTAGGAGTTTGGAGGAGAACTAAGGGTAGTACTTCTTCAAGAACTTGTCGTTGATAGGCATCATGATCTTGTCGCCGTTTGGTTTGACGAGGCGATAAGCTCCATTCGAATAGACTGTCTCTACTACGAATGGTCTATCCCATTTGGGCTGAAATTTACCCTTCTTCTTGGAAGTGAGAATCATCGGTCGTCGGATGGCGAGCACCAATTCTCCCTCCTTAAAGGATCGATGCTTGACTTTCTTGTCGAAAGCCTTAGACATTCGTGGCGAGCACCAATTCTCCCTCCTTAAAGGATCGATGCTTGACTTTCTTGTCGAAAGCCTTAGACATTCGGGCTTGGTAGAACTCAATGTGTTTTAAAGGATCGATGCTTGACTTTCTTGTCGAAAGCCTTAGACATTCGGGCTTGGTAGAACTCAATGTGTTTTTGAGCTTCAAGCCGCCTGTCATCCAACGCTTCAAGTTCCGTGAGGCGTCGTTGATGATCGTCCTCGGTCGTCATCCCCGTAGCTAGGGCGACACGGAGGGATGAAATTTGAATCTCTAATGGTAACACGGCTTCACATCCATATACCAATGAATAAGGCGTGTTGCCGGTCGGTGTACGAACCGTCATGCGATACGCCCATAAGCTCTCGCCCAGCTTCTCGTTCTAATCACGCTTGTTGTTAGAAGTCATCTTGGTTAAGATCTTAATGATTGTTTTGTTGAAGGCCTCGGCCAAGCCATTCGCCGAAGGGTTATAGGTCGTGGAGGAAAGGTTCTGTATCCGGAATTTATCACAAAACCGGGTGAACGCATGACTAATGAATTGTGTGCCGTTATCATGGATGATACATCGAGGTACGTCGTATCGGTATATGACATGATGTTTGATGAACTTAATCACATCATTGGTCTTGACTTCTCTTAAGGGGACGGCTTCAGCCTATTTAGAGAAGTAGTCGGTGATCACAAGGATGAAACGATGACCTCTCGCCAACGGTGGGGATATTGGTCTGACGATGCCCATCCCCCATGCTTCGACGGGCCAAGACGCAGTTGTCAGGTGTAGGTCTTTAGGAGGTTGATGCAGGTAGTTGGCGTGGATTTGGCATGCATGACAACATTTTGCGTAAGCAACCGCGTCGCTGACCATCCCAAGCCAGAAGTAGCCTATCCTCTGCAATCGACCCCAAAGCTTGGGTCCGGGCTTGTAAGCTCCGCAAGTGCCATCATAGGCTTCGCACTTTGTAGTCGAATCATAGAAGAACCTTGAGGCACGCCGACGGACAGACTCTCCTTCTCTAGCGTCTTCGGTCAGCATACCGTACAGAACGTAATTGATGATTGGGAGACGCCAATCTTTTGGGTCAGGTTGATCCGAGACTTGGTGAGTGGCGTTCGCTTCTAGAATGTCTTTTGGTCGAAAGAGTCTTCGACTCGCCACAGTGACCCATTGAGTCGTTTCTAGCGGTTGGGCCAAATTAGCTGCTAAGGATACGAGGGGCGTCCGCGTGCGTGTTCTTAGAACAAAGCACATGCTTGATGCGGAAACTTTTGAACGACTCCACTAGCTTGGTAGCTGCTTTGTGAAGCAGGATCAGGTCATTGTTCCTCACTTCATATTCCCCCATCATTTGCTTGACAATTAGCTGAGAGTCACCATAGGCTTCGATATGTTTTATCTCTAACTCTCTTGCCAACTCGAGTCTAATGAGTAGCGCGTTGTACTCAGCCACGTTATTGGTGCATGGCTCTGTTAGAGAAAAGGCTCTAGGTAATACGTGGTTCTGCGGGGAAGTGAGGACCATCCCTACTCCCGCCATGATGGATCCGCTCATACTGACGCGATACGCGCCGTTAAAGAACATCTGCCAGGCTTCTGCCGGGGAGGTCGTGTTGACTTCAGGGGGTTCATCTGGCAAATCTTCGAATAGGTTAGTTTTTGCCCCTAGCAGATGACTAGCCATAAGATCACAGATAGTCTGTCCTTTGACTGACTTCTGTGGCATGAAGTGGATGTCGTATTGAGACAGTTGGAGTGCCTATCTGGCCAAACGCCAGTTTAAAGCCACAGGTTACGTCATGAAAACTCGGATGAGGTTCACCCTAAAAATGATATGGATGGTTTGGCCAACTAGGTAGTGTCGCATCTTTTGGATGGCAAATACCAAGGCTAAACACTCCTTTTCGACCATAGGGTATTGTTGTTCGGCACTGTAAGGACCCTGATTTTCGATTTTTGATTTGAATAAATTTTTCTGGTATTTAATATTAAATATTATTTTTCTAAAAGAGTATTTGTATTTTTCCTAATTTTCTACGATTTAAAAATACGATATTATAATATTTTAAAGGTTTTGCTAATTATAAATTTAGCTGTTCGGTAAAACTCTTTAAATTAATAGTTAATTATTCATTATTGTTATTATTATTTTGATCATAAATTTTTAATATTTATTTGAATAAGTTTTCTGATATTTTAAATTATTTAAAGGGGTATTTTTTACTGTGTTTTTCCTGTGGTATTTCACTCTGTATCTCTCTCCTACCCCACTTCCCCTAAATTACTCCTTAATTTCCTCCTCATTTCCCGGAATTCCCTCCTCGTGTTTCCCCCCCTTCTTTTTTAATCCCTCGTGCTCTCTCTCTTACTCACGAGCTCTTTTCCTCTCTCTTTAAAATAATCCCACTCTCTCTCTCTCTCTCTCTCTCTCTCTCTCTCTCTTTAAAATAATCCCACTCTCTCTCTCTCTCTCTCTCTCTCTCTCTCTCTCTTTAAAATAATCCCACTCTCTCTCTCTCTCTCTCTCTCTCTCTCTCTCTTCAAATCAAAATCAAACTGCCATCCCCTTCTCCCTCTTCCTCCTCTCCGTTCACTCTCAAACCATCACTACAGCCGCTCCGCCCCGTCGACCAGAACCCAGCGCGCCATTCGGCGCTATGACCGCTGCCCCAGCCCGTCCTTTCCTCTTCACCTCGACCGCTCGCCAGCTGGCTCCAACCGCGCTAGCAGCTCCGGGCCTCCCCGCCGTTCACTCGCTTTTCCTCCACCAGCGAGCACAGCTCGCACCGCCCCCGTCCTCGTCGATGCAGGCCACCCACGAGCGGTCCATCGACCCCCAGCTAACACCCCCAGATCCACACCTTTGCCCTCGCCTGTGACGCCCCTCGCGCATCACCCCGACGTCCACCTCGACCTCCCGCCACGAACAGCAGGCCCGCCTTTAGCCCTTGAACCCACACTCGCAACCGCGCCTCCTCTTCCACCGCCGCCTCCCCCTCTGAAACCCTCCGACCACCGCTTCCTTCCCTTTGACCCGCCCCGCCCCTCAGTCCCATCAGCACCTCCACCAGTCGCCAAGCCCCTGCTCCGCCTGAGAACCACCACGAGCTCCTCCTTCAGCCGCTCCCTCGAGATCCGACCAGTCCCTGGAGTCGCCGCTGACCACGACGAGCAGCAGCGACGCCGCCTTCCCCTTGACCCCGAGCTCCGACTAGATCAGCCAGATCCAAGTCGTCGTCGTCATCTCCTCTACAGTAGCGACTCGTGCCGCTCAGATCCGCCGCCAACTCTTCAGATCCGTCATACCGTGATTGTACGGCACCACCACTCGTCATCAGGCCCCATTGGCCTCGTAGGCAAGATCCCGATACTCCTTTGATTTATCATTCAATTCTTAGATCCGCCCTGATTTAATTAGTTGCTTGCAAGATCCCTATTCTTGCTCAGTACAATTTTAGATTGATTACAGATTTATTATGCATACGGACTCGTTACCCGAATAATTATTCGTTACAAATATGGGACTGTCGTGAACATATTGGACTGAGAACTATAACGTATAGAACTGTCGTGAACGAAACGGACTGTGGACAATAACGTATGACCATTCACGTTGTAATACACATACTGTGATGACTTGTACTGATTTATTTGACGAATGATATTAAAATAATATTGTGATAATAGATACTGTAAAGATAAAATAAGATAAAATTATTTTATTTTTGGAATTAATAAATTTGTGATCATGACGATTGGAAATTGCGAGTTTTCATGTATAATTATTTGATAGTTGTAGTTCCATCTTGCACTGTTATTAGTAGTTGTTCACGTTTCCTGTTCATGATTCATGACACTGTTACATAGTATTCATTGCATTATACCCTGTTATAATTGAGAATCGTGAGTATGGCTTGACCGTAGTGACCTGTGAGATATGAGTTATTAACTTGGACTTGGGATGGGAAAGTCTTGGTTCATGTTATCAGATAAGTTGTTGTTTATTTCCAGGCTCGCACCAGTGAATCGTTTCGCACTGGGGTGAGTCTGAGGAGCAGTGATCGGATGTGTATTGTTTATTTCCAGGCTTGCACCAGTGAATCGTTTCGCACTGGGGTGGGTCTGAGGAGCAGTGATATTGTGATTATTGATTATTTCCAGGCACGCACCAGTGAATCGTTTTGCACTGGGGCGGGTCTGAGGTACTAGTGAGATGTGGTTGTTAACCAGATATCCGATAATGTGAACTTTGACTCTGTGTGAGATGTGAACCAGTGACCTGTATAGAATGGCTAGTTACATGACCTCATTCTTGGCTAGGTATGAATTCTGGGGGATTAATATTTAATTATCTATAATTTGAGACATATGGTATATACATGAGGGTTTCCTTGTTTGGATTATTTCGCTCGACGTACTACGTCTCGAGTTGTAGATTTTTAAGTATTAATTTCATCTAGTGTATGACCTTATGACTGGGATGATTTCTGATCGCTAGCTGCATTATCTCGTTACCCGTTTGATTTATGGATTCTTATGTTTATCATGATTTAGTAGTATTTTCATGTTGATTTGTGGATTTCAGTTGTACGTTCTTTTGTTGTTTCTGTTATCGTTTCGTTTTTCGCATTGGATTTTTGTTCGTTCTATTTGTCTTTGTGGGGTTGGGTCTTGCCGTGCGCCATGCACCTGACGTACACCTATTTTCTCTGGTGTACGTCAGACTTAGAAAAAGAACAGGTTCAGCTTGGAGATGCGCCAAAGCCGAGTATTCTCAGCAGGAGTGTCTTGTAGACGAAGCAGAAGAAGAGTTGAAGCTCAGTTATTCCTTCCAGTTTATTTTCGTAGCATTTCCTTTTCCGCCTGATCATTGTATTTTATATTCTCTAGTATTTCATTCAGATAGTTTGTATATGGGCATGTTTGGCCCGAATATTATGTCTGGATGATCATTTCAGTTGTGAGATGTATCTTTTGGTTCTGAGTTGTTTATTATATTCTCATTACTGTGATCGGGGACCTGTGCCTTCGTTTGTATTTCTTGATGCTTAGCGTATTAGATTGAGAAGACGAGGTCTAGAACTTATCTCTTCTTAGTTTAATACGTCACGGGCTTGCTCGCGTCCCGATTCTCTGGTATTTTGGGAAGCGGGGCGTGACAGGCACCCTGTAGGGTCCTACTTAAGTAGCAGATGCCCTGCTCATGGCCGACGTCGTCATTTTGCACCAAGAGAGCGCCGAGCGAATGCTCCATAGCCCGTATGTAGATGAGGAATGGCTTTCCTGAGATTGGAGCCGCGAGGACAGTCTGGTTCGAGAGATAAGCTTTGATCTCCTCAAAGGCCCGTTGGCAAGGCTCGTCCCACACGAAGGAAATACCTTTCTTCATTAGTTTGGAGAAGGGTTGACATTTGTCCGAAAGATTTGAAATGAACCTCCGGATGTAAGCTAATCTTCCCCGAAGACCTCTCAGTTCTTTAAGATTTCAGGGCAGCTGAAGCTCTTGAATAGCTCGTACCTTATCGGGGTCAATTCGGATTCCTTTTGTCGTTACCACGAGCCCAAGGAATTTACTGCTGGACATCCCTAAGAATGACTTCGTAAGATTCATCTTGAGTTGATGAGTTCTTATGAGTTCGAACATCACCCTTAGGTCTTGGAGATGGTCATCTTTACCGCGACTCTTCACGACCAAGTCGTCTACATAGCATTCGACCGTCTTTCGCAGATGGTCTCGAAAGATCATGCTCATGGCACATTGGTAGGTTGCACCGGCATTTTTAAATCTAAACGGCATGATCGTGTATCAGTATACCTCCATTGGAGTTCTGAACGAGGTGTGTTTTTCATCCTCGGGATGCATTTTGATTTGATTGTACCCTGAGAACCCATCCATGAAGGACATCCTCTCAAACCCACACGTGTTATCAATGATGACATCCGTGATGGGCAGGGGAAACTCGTCCTTAGGGCACGCAACATTGAGATCCCTAAAGTTAATGCAGATGCGAATCTTATCGTTCTTCTTCAGGACCGAAACAATATTAGCTACCCAGTCGGAGTGTTGTTCCTCTCTAATGAAACCGGATTCGATCAGTTTCTTTACCTTAGCCTCGATTGCCTCCATGATCTGTGGACGAAACCTCCTCTACTGTTGTTTGACTGGTTTGGCGTCCGAGCCGATGTTGAGACGATGCATAGACGAAACCTCCTCTACTGTTGTTTGACTGGTTTGGCGTCCGAGCCGATGTTGAGACGATGCATAGCGACCTGTGGGTCGAGGCCGTGCATGTCCTCATAATTCCATGTGAAGACATTAATGTATTCCCGTATGAGGGGATGAGATCTTCCTTCTCTTGGGGAGGTAGACTACCACTGATGAATGTGGGCTTGGGATTAGTCTCATCGCCCATGTTCACTTGGAGGATTTCGTCTTTGTAGGTGTGAATTTCTGATCTCCTAAAATAGGGATTTCATTTGTATTGATAAGAATAGCTTATTACAAACTAATGAATCGAAAATTACAACAGAAGCGGAGGGAATGCCCTCCTTGTTTAACGTGGGGGCTTTCGGTAGCTATAGGACGCTTTGTTCGGTTCTCACACCGAGTCTGCTTCCCTTGGACGATTCAACCGAGGTTGCTGGCGAGCTTTAGTATGCAGTAGAAGCACGGATCGATAGAGTTTGAGTCTCCAAGTTTGACGGTGATCAGGGCCTGAAACTGGGAGAAGATGCTACAATGCAAAGGTTATGCAAAGAGCTTGTCATCAACCCTGTTGAGAGTCGAGAGCCAGTGGTTTAGTTAACTGATTGAATCAATCAATTAGCTATGAGCGCGAAGCTAGGAGAGGTTCTTAAATAGAGGAGAGACGGCGTGGCCGCTCCTTGAATCATGGGATATGACCATGTCTTGGGTTCATACTGTGAGCGGCTGCTTGACAAGTTCGGAGTACTGTACTCCTTCCCTTCACGTCGCGAGGAGTAGGATGGCCTCTACTTGTACGTGGGATAGCGGTTGTCCAGCACTCGAGTGGGTTTAGCCAGTTTGCCGTTTGTAGGCGGATTCAGCTCTTGACTCGTGCAGGTGAGGCGAGCTTCCTGCAGGCAGATCTGGCGAGTGATCGGTCACTCGTACTGTGAGCGGCTACTTGATGGGTTTGGAGTACTGTTCTCCATCCATTCACATCGTACAGGGATAGCGGCTGTCCAGCACTCGAGTGGGTTTAGCTAGCTTGCCATTTGAAGGCAGATTCAGCTCTTGACTCGTGTAGGCGAGGTGAGCTTCTTGCAGGCAGATCTAGCGAGTGACCGGTCACTCGTACTGTGAGCGGCTACTTGATGGGTTTGGAGTAATGTTCTCCATCTGTTCACATCGTACGGGGAGTGGGAAGGCCCATCCCTGTACGCAACATAGCGGCTATCAAGTACTCAAGTGAGCCCAGTCAGCTTGCAGTTGTAGGCGAATTTAGCTCCTAACTCATGCAGGCGAGGCGAGCTTCAATCGTGAGCGTGCAGGCGGATTTGGTGACTGCATGGATTTGACTGGTTGTGTGTACTACGAGTGGCTACTTGATGGGCTTGGAGCGCTGTTCTCCATCCCTTCACATCATAGGAAGTGGGAAGGCCCATCCCCGTACGTGGCATAGCGGCTGTCGGGTACGAATTCGACTCTCGACTCATGCGGGCGAGTCGAGTAAGCAGGCGAATTCGGATGATCTTGACTTGTACGGGCGAGTCGATCATGCTGGCGAATCTGGATGATTTTGACTCATGCGGGTGAGTCGATCATACCAGCGAATCCTTGATCAACAACCGCGGATGAATTTAGGGCTCGTGCGATTTGGGTTTGTGCTAGTGAGTCCAATACGTGGGTGAGCACCGCCCACCCTCAAGATCAGCGGACGACTCCGACTCGCAGGCGAATTTCTCGTATGTCTGTAAAGGTAATTTTTACCATCTACAAGACCCCCTTTAAAGTTTTCAGACCTAAACCGGCTTGCATGTGGTCTGGAATACTTTGAATAAGGAAGCCTTTAGTGAAGCAAGTGTATTTGGTTCCCTTTAGGATTTTTAGCAAACCCTCAGCTATCAATGGGTTTGATTTGCCTATACCAATCACCGTTTAAATCGGGCTAGCCATACTATTCCCCTCAGTATGATGAGTTGTCGAGTAGTTTCTCTTAGGCTTAATGCTAAGAATTCTGCTCTAACCCTTAGCCGTTCGAGGCGTGGGTTTTAGTGAGGCCATTCCATTGGTAGTTCAAAACTCTGGACGAGTAGGATCGTTCTGGCGAAATTCATTTTCGCATGCGGAATTTGAATTTGGTTGGAGGTGAACCACGTGTTCGCCGACGAAGCTTCGTGCTTTCCAGCTAAGGTGGCGTGGTCTTGTCAGGTTGCATCAATTGCGATTTTGACAGTATGATGTCAGCTTCGTGCACCTCGCTCGATGACGAATCGTGGCCGTGGTTTTTGAATTTAGCCGTCAGATTCGGTTCGGGTCATGGGTTTTGACCGGCCCGTTTCATGTTTTGACTGTTCCTTCATAACCGCAAAAAGAAAACGAACTGCAGAGAGTAATCTGGGCCGTCGATTTCGATCGTGGCCACGTCTCTTAGCCGCTAGTGTTTCGCCTCTTGAGGGCGATCGTGGCCACGTAAGCATCCCCGCCTTTAAATAGGCTTTGTTCTCCTCCTTTTGAGGGCTACTGTGCTCAAGAATTTCATTTCGTGAAAGTTTTCTAAAGAGAATGAGTACCCGCTTCGTCCCCGACTCTTAGACATTGCTCCGAAATCTAAGAAATGCGTTACAAAGGGAAGGAGGCCCTGGATGCTATTCTGATCACCTCACCACCAATACGATCGCCACCGTGCCTGAGACGCATTTGGGTAAGTCGAAAGATTTGTCTGACGGCCTTGCGTCGATTGTCGACGTCGGGCCGGGAGGATGAGTATCTCTCATCTTCGCCCGCTGATTCCGCCAATTTTTTGCAGTCCTCCTGGTTTGGATAAAATCGGCCTTTTTCAGGCGGATTTTATATTCATTCGCATAGGATGACTTCTGCCTTTACAGGCGAAATCGGCCTTTATGAAGGCGAACTCATTTTTGATAGGCGAGTTCGACTTTTGTCTGCTACAGGCAGATCTCGTCTTTGTCAAGCGGATTTTGCTTTCTGATAGGCAGATTTATATTTATCTGGTGATTTTGCCTGCTTTGGCTTGCCCCTAGGGTGGATTTCGTGCTGATCATTTGGTTTTGTCTTGCAGCGACTTTTTCTGATGAGGCTCTTCTGAAGAACGTGGCCATCGGTCTCGCAGGAGGTACAGGCTATGCGGCGCCTCCTCGATTCCCTTTCTTGGATCCGATACCCGTATTTGCTGCACATAAGTCGGATGGCCTGATAAAGAGAGTCATCGACGGGAACCATTTGATGCTGCGTGAGTTGACTACTGACGCGGTGTTGACAGACGAGGTGAGGACAGAGCTCAAAAAGCCTCAGTTTTTGTTTGGTGATGCCGCGACCAATCCTTCAGCCCTGTTGATCAGGGAGAGCAGGTGGCTCCGCGTAGTGGATAGGGTTCACTACTATCTTCCCAGCATGCCGAGAGGGTTCTCGATTGTCTAGTTGCGGTCCCTTGCAGTCCCAAGAGTGATGAACTAGGATTTGACCCTAACTCAAGACAGGGTGACTTGCGGTGTCTTTACGGGCTCCACGGCCGGGTACGGGGTGGACAGCTCCTGCAAACGTGTCACCGCTCTACGTGCTGGCCTACCATTCAACGAGTTGCCCGCCAGGGAGACGATAGTGGTCACGGAGACTTTCCATCATCGTTTCTTCCAAGCTGGTGGGAGATTTCCCCCATAGGACTTCAGAGCCCCGGGGTGGATCTACTCCGTGTCTGGTAGCAACACCTGGTGGTCCAAGATTACTTACTACATTTTGGTCGAGAATTCCGACCTCATGGATTCAGAGCTGTACGTGGCCATTCGGGCCACTCGACATGGTTTGAAGATTAATGCTCCTCAGTTCCACAACATCTTGGAACTGTATTGTGCGGATAGTGGCACGTTCTTCACCCCTAATGGTGAACTCGGCATAACCCTCCACGAGATGTATGACGTGTCAGGGTTACCCGTGGGAAGCTTACCTTACGAAGAGTACGTCCCTGGTCAAGATGAGATTGACCAACTTTCAGACCGCTCCCCCTTGGTGGTTGAGACACTATGGGAATTGCTCTGCCACTACCATATATGCCTCAATACTTTAGGGGCGGTAGACCACAAAGGCCAGAAGAAGAGGGCTTCGGGGATCAGCCATAAGAATTGGTCCGATTACTTATTCCTGGAGAATAACATCAAAGAAAGACCTACTCTGCCACTGGGCGAGTGTGACCAGACCGAAGTGGAGAGGCGGACGGCCGAAGGGGGAGCTACCGTGACTCTTGAGCATGATGAGGGCGGATTCAAATTCGGCACGGTCTTCCATTCATTTCACCACCAGGCCAAGTCCCCTATATCCGGGAAGGCTCTGCTCGCGGGGTACCTCATGTTGTGGTTGAAGAGGTGCATGGTCCCCACTCATTCCTTCGAGGCGCTTCTGGTGGAGGTCGTGTATCCTGCAGTTTGCTTAGCCTACGGGAAGTCCTAAGCGTTGGTGTCGGCGATGGTGGCATGCATCCATCGAGGACTCCGCATATTGACGACCTAATTTTGCCGTGTGTCGACTGTCGACGAAGGGGAGAGTGAGGTCATCAGGACTCCTAATCCTAAAGTGGGACTACCCTACACTTACTTGATGGCGTGGTTTGTCTACCACTGCGAGTGCTTGATAAGCGCCCCAGCGACTCTTCAAGGAGACATGTTCGTTCCATTCGTCCAGCGCTGGAGAGATGCTCTTGGAAGTGTAAAGACATCCCTGACACATGGAAGATGCTCTCCCACTTCGGCTATTATAACTTTCGTCGTTTCTTTCCCCTACTTTGAGTGGAGGAGATATGGTCGAGTCTCTTAGTGACGTATCGACGGTCGGACATCAAACCGTTCTCTCCCGCGGCACTTTTAGATGGTTGGTGAATATTCGACCGGGGTATCACATCCTGTGAACAGGTTCTGTGTGCTACCTCGAGCCGTACATCCCTTGCAGGTTTGCCCCCTAGTTCGGGTATGACCAACTGTACGTGGGAAACATCAATCCCCACTTACACTTCGAAGGAGGGCTAGTGTATGGTGCTCGGGGATGGTTCTGGACTCACGCTGGCGGTACTCACGCTCATTTCGAGCTACCTGCAAAGGATCGTGATCTGCACCATACGCTCCTATATTGCTGGTGGTATCGGGGTGCTAGCGCTACTCCTGAGGGCTTCCGTTTCCAGAGTTCTTGTCTGATGGAACATCGGCATCGTCCAAGGGGAGCTCCTCGCTCTTAGAGGCGGAAGGGCCGCCAAACTGCTAGAGAGTGGTTTTCGGAAGATCCTGCTTAAAACACCGAGGGTTTTGATGTAGGTTTAGACGAATCTGGGGCACCTGAGGCTCAAGCTCCTTCCCCTAGTCTTTCGTTGAACCCCACTGGTAGGCAGAGAGAACCTAACGAGTTAGTTCAGGCGAGCAAACATCTGGAACAGGCCCGGAGCACGATAGCTGGACGGATGGGGATGCCCCTCCTATCTCCGAGTAGTTCGTTTCTCTCTAAACGACAACGGGAGACAGCGGCCGGAAGCTCCCGAGTGGAGACGGCCAAGAAGGTCCGTCGTGAAGAGACGGTTGAGGCTGCCAGAGCGGCGGAAGGTCAGGATGATGCTGCTCAGGTGATCATTCCTGGAGTGACTGCTTCTGGGACTGGGGCTGTTTCGCCCGTTCCCTCTGCCG